>NC_056750.1:877181708-877404208 GCF_019279795.1 Protopterus annectens | reverse complement strand
TATGCAGTATTTTGTTTCAGTCTTTTCATTGAAACAAAACATCTTAAAAATGTGGCATTATCTTGAAATAGAGATAAGAAACCGCTATATAAGAAATCAGTCTGCTACACAGTTGCATTTAAATTAAACGTTGGAAATACAAATTCAAAAGAACTCATGTATAACAGGTGGGAGTACTAGCTTTCTATCATAATGGATATGCTGTATAGTTCATCATACCATGTAAATGGCGATATAAGCACAGAAAAAAGCAGACAGTAATTATACTACGAAAAATGGTGAGCAAACAGCAATGTTGCAAAAGACACATTTGGATAGAAATGCACGTGAATTTGATAAAAAGGATTTCAGGGTGGATATTCAGCAGAATACCACAGACAAAAGAAATGGAAGGAGCAATAATACCGATTGCTAGAGGTGCTCCAAGTGTTATAGAAGAGGAAAAAAGATAATGTCAGATTTCTGGTAGTAAAATGTTAGTGGCAGGATGGAGGATTTCACTGAAAATTACTATAGAGCTTAAGAGAACTGTTGGAGAAATCAGCTTTTAACAGAGAATATTATTTGTGAGAGAACTACAACCTGAGTTGTGATGGTGAGGATGTATCAGGGACCTTAAAGGGAAAATATAACAAGAGACAGTACACTCCTGATGAAATATAAGAAAAACACTTGTTAAAGAAAGAATACGTGTAAAATCTTACTATAACCATAGATGTCCTCTTCCATGCTGCAGTATTCCAAACTCTTGGGTTTTTCTCTCTTGCTACCCGAATGTCCGGCCAGTATAAAAAAGCTTGTAGTCACTGCTAGGTAAGTAGGACGTCTGACGTCAGCCTAGGGAGCATGAGCCATAAAAGTGATATCTGTGTGAAGATTGGGTGAAGATGGGTGAAGGCTGCCAGCCTAGCCAGACAGAATTTTGGAGACAATTCTGTCATCTGTAAATATTAATGTAAACCACAGGCTTGTTTGTCTTAAATGGTACAAATAATGTTACATGTGGAACTGGAAAATAATGTTAACAGTGCACTCTACTGACCAAGTAAATCATGTTGTGACCCTTTTATGTTAAAACTCGGAGCCAGTCAGTCTAGAGTGAGGCATCCTGCCTATTGTTTTAAGGCTAGAGTTAATGGCCAGAATTTGCATGCATAAATGTCCTTTATTGCTCTGGTTTCTGCCCAGATGTGAAGAATGTAAATGTAGTTTCTGTTAGCTTGGAAACCCAGGGAAGTGTGAAGAATGATGTTAATGTGAACCAGGAATGTGATTTTAAAAACAGAGAATCAGAGAGCATTAAGCATTTTTGTCTTGTCTTGCTCTATATGTAAGTTTATTTTAGATTTTTGATTTCTCTTAGAAATCACTAGAAAGATTAGACTAAGTGTTTTTTCTGTGATGTCAGAACTGTACTACTAAATTATTTTAAGTATTTCTCTGTGATCTCTGAACTCTTGACTAGCACTGTGTAGTAAAAGTATTGTCTTATGTTTTGACTTTGTTATTAAATATTTTAAAATCCTTTCAACTGTGGCTGTTTTTGTAGAGATAACTTAAACTCTGTAGAGTACTTGCATGCCTTTGGTAAAATTGTACAAAGCCACTCTAATAGCTTTAGCCCTGGGCTATACTATCAATTGGATAACAATATTGCACAGTAATAATTGGACACCCTTTTAAGGGTCTTTGAGTAGCTGATAAATATTAGTGGGTAGTGGCAGCTGGTACTACCGTATAGTCTGGGGGAAAAGGGGCAAAGCTAGAGAACCTGTGCCAGCCCTCCCCAGGAGTGTCTGTGTGGTTGTATAAACTCTTCTCAAAGTGTGTGTGTGTCAGCTACTTGGGCAGGGACACGAAGCACTGGTTGGACAGAGAGGGTGCTGGAGGTTTTAGCTTGCCCACTAGGCTGAGATCTGGACCCTATAGCTGTGCTAGTGGGGAGTCTTATGGGGGACCTGGAGAGCAAGGGAGCGACCAGTCCCGGACTGACTGTGATCTCTGTGTGCTCTTAAGGGAAATTGCACTTTACTGTGTGTATTTATTATCCTTTACTCCTATATGAGACGCCCCTCACTGGTGTTAGTAGTGAGGATTGAGGATCCTTGATTGCTGGGCCAGGGCACGGGCATAACATATTAACTGTTTGGCAGCGATGGGATATCCACACCACATATTAATTGGTTGGCAAATACTAATTAACTTGTAGTGGTGTGGGTAGAGTGAATTCATGTAGCTTGTGTACAGTGAGCTTTGAAGGTGTTTTGTACTCTAAATCAGCCACGCAATGAATACTCAGAGTTCGGATCATAATTGTTTTATTTCTTTTGTTAGCTTAGTCAGGTTGAGCAGGCAGCATCGTCAGCAGAGGAGTATGGAAAGCTGACAAGGAGCCAGCTGGTGGAGATGTGCCAGGCTAGGGGACTGGTGCATGGAAACTTGATAAAGGCAGACCGGATTGCAGCCTTGGTTACAGCTGCATCAGAAAACAACAACCAGGAGGACAATCAGACTGGCAGTGGAGATATAATACCCTCGGAGAATGGACAGCTCAACCTTTTTGTAGAGGACTTAAAAATCCATCTGGAGCTAAAGAGACTTGAGTTGGAGGCCAGGCGTTTGGAGATAGAAGCCGAGGAGAAGTAGCGGCAGAGGAGGCATGAGAGGGAAATGCTGACTCTTCGACAGAGTCATGGAGGTAATGGGGAAGGGAGTAACTGGACCTAGAAGCACAAAAGGTCAGTAAATTTCTTCTGCAGTTTAAAGAGGGGGATAATTTTGATAGTTTCATTCATATGTTTGAGAGGGTATGCAAACAGTATAGTGTTGACCAAAGGCTCTGGGTATGGTTCCTGGCCCCCTTATTCCATGGTAAAGCTGTAACTGTTTTGTCAAAAATGTCTGACATTGCATGTTTCGATTATACTGCTGTTAAAAATCACTTGTTAGAATTGTTTTAGTTAGCACGTGAAACGTACAGGAAAAAGTTTCGTGAGCACAGATGCAAGGCAGATTAATGTGTGTGTGAATATGCTGCTGAACTGAGCACTTATTTCCATAGGTGGGTGAGTGGATGTCAGGTCACCACTTTTAAAGGGCTGGCAGACCTTTTGGTGAGGGAACAAGCCCTTAGCACTTTGCCTGAGGACATGAGGATCTGGTTAGCTGACAGACAATGTGCTACTTCAGATGAGTTGGGGAAGAAGGGAGACCAAGACCTGGCTAGCAGGGCAGCCTTGCACAGGAAAGGGACCTCCAGTACTGCTCATGGGTCTAAAGGAACCCATGGTGGGCAGCACAGACTGCCCCGACAGAATCTGCCAGTAGCAGGGGAAACCACTAGTCCGGGTACCGTCCAGGAGCTAGGGTTAAATGTTTTGAATGCAACTAGTGGGGCCATGTGGCATACAGGTGTCCACGGAGGCAAGGTGGGGAACAAAAGTTGAGGGAGCCAGTTAAGTGGGAAAGACAAAATGCCAATAGTAGGTTGTCTTGGGACAACAAAGGTACCAAACTACCACCAGAGGTTATATCCTAGTGTAGTGAATGGCAAAGAGGCCATTGCCAAGAAAGACACAGCCTCTGACATAACCACTGTAAAGCCTACAATGGTTACAGAGGAGCACTACTTGCCTGGGCAGTCTACTCCAGTCAGGGCTTTAAGAGGGATCCCATTCCAAATACCTTTGGCTAGGGGACACCTTGACTGGGAGGGTGGAAAAGGAAGCCAGCAAGTAGGTGTGTTTGAGGATATACCTGCAGATGTGCTGATAGGGAATGATTTTGATAGTGCAGTACCCTGTGCTTGTGCAGTTACATGCAGTAAGGCTTGGAGACAAGCAGGTAAGTCTGGTAGCCTAGGGGAGACGCAGACAGACTGCATACTTTCAGCCAGGACTGGTGAGGTGGTTACTTCAGGGAGGGAGCTACCCTGTAGCAGTGAGAATGAAGGTGAGCCACAGCTGCTTAGGGGCACTGATGGTCCCTTGGACAGAGTAGCTGCAAAGGTAAAGGTGAGTAGTAGTATCCAGGCTGACAGTGAGGTACCACTGTCAGAGGTTGCCAAACTTCATATGGAAGGGGAGCTGGGAAGGGTTACAAGGAGAGAGTTGAGACAGGCTCAGCACTCAGACCGTACATTGCAAGGCCTGAAGCAGGTAGCTAAGGAGGCACCTGATTCTCAAGGAAAGGGGGAATCTGTATACTGGGACAAAGAGTTACTATACACTGTGTGGTCCCGAGGGAGGGCTAGAAGGTGAGATAGTATAGCAGTTGGTAGTGCCTAGAGCCTACCGTCTGGCACTTCTAGCCATAGCCCATAATATTCCCTTTGCTGGTCATATGGGCATGAAATGTACAAAGAGACGTATTATGCAGAACTTCTACTGGCCTGGAATTTCCAGAGATGTAACAGGGTACTGCAGGACCTGTGAGCAGTGCCAAAAGGTAGGCAAGGCAAGAGACAGGTGAGAGCTCTTTTGATGCCTATGCCTGTGACTGAGGAGCCATTTCAGGAGGGTAGCTATGGATATTGTGGGTCCTCCGAGTACCTCAAGTTCCACAGGGAAAAAGTATATCCTAGTGGTAGTGGACTATGCTACACAATACACTGAGGCAGTGGCTTTGTCCTCCATTGAGGCAGAGAAGGTGGCAAATGCTTTGTTAGAGGTTTACAGCAGGGTAGGTTTCCCAAAAGAAATCCTGACCGACAGAGATGCCAATTTCATGTCAGACCTGCTGGCTTGTCTGTGGAAGTCCTGTGGGGTGAAGCACATGAAGACCACCCCTACCATCCCCAGATTAATGGTCTTGTTGAGAGGTTAAACTCTACAATCTTGTCCATGCTACGGGCATTTGCAGATCAGTTTAAGAGGGAGTGGGACAAATATTTGCCACATCTGTTGTTTGCTTACAGAGAAGTTTCCCAGGAATCAACAAGTTTTTCACCCTTTGAGTTGCTGTATGGGTATAGGGTGAGGGGACCTCTAGATTTAATTCGAGATGAGTAGGAAGGTGAGTGCGAGTCTCACAAGAAGAATGTTGTGGCATACGTCATAAACCTCAGGACAAGGCTCAGGGAACTCATGGGCTTGGCCCAGGAGAACCTGGCAGAAGCCCAACAACAGAAAAAGGTGTAGTATGACAGGAATGCTCGTGAGTACGCTGTGGGGCAGCAGGTAATGGTTCTCATTCCTGTCAGACACAACAAACTGCAATCAGCTTGGGAGGGACCCTACAAGGTGGTAAGAAAGGTAAGTGATGTTAACTACATGGTGGAACTGCTAGGCAGAAGGCAGGGGCACAAACTGTACCATGTTAACATGATGAAACCTTACCATGATAGGCAGGCCCTTGTGCTGAGCATTTGCAGTGGATTGCAGGAGGATTCTGATGGAGATCTGGGGAATGATCTCCTCAATGAGGCTCGAGCTGACACCTCAGTGGAAGGGGTGGCAATGTCCCTGCAGCTATCTCCTACTCAGGTTCGAGAAATCCGAGCAGTGTTGCAGGAATTTGGGGACATGTTCACTGGAAAACCAGGGTGCACCCATCTGGGGCAGCACCAGGTGGATACAGGACCCCAAATGCCTACTAGGTAGGCCCCTTATAGAGTGCCTGAGAGAGTCAGACTCTGAGGGAGGAGGTACAGGAGATGTTGGAACTACGGGTGATTCAAGAGTCCAACAGTCCCTGGGCCTCCCCAGTGGAGCTGGTGCCAAAGAAGGATGGCAGCACCAGGTTCTGTGTGGACTACAGGATATTAAATAGTCACACATAGTCAGATGCTTAGCGCATGCCTAGGACAGATGAGGCCCTAGAGCAGCTGGGTGGGGCTAAGTATCTTGCCACCATTGATCTTACCAAGGGTTACTGGCAGGTGCCCTTGACTCCCAGTGTTAGAGAGATGTCAGCCTTTGTGACTCCTTTTGGCTTGAGTTCACAAAGATGCCCTTTGGGATGAAGAATGCCCCAGCAACTTTCCAGAGGCTGGTAGATCATATCCTAGCAGGAGCAGGAGGGTTTGCCCTTGCTTACCTAGATGAAATTGCCATCTACAGCCATTCCTGGCCAGAGCGCCTTCAGCATGTCAGGCAGGTGCTGGGTAGACTACAGAGGGCACAGGGCAGGGCTGACCATTAAGCAGAGGAAATGTCAGGTGGGAATGGCAGTGGTCTCCTACCTAGGACAGAGTGGGGAGTGGTAAGATAAAACCAGAACCTGCCAAAGTGGAAGCCATTCAGGCATGGCCTGCACCTGTTACTAAAAAGCAGGTGAGTGTATTTTTAGGGACAACAGGCTACTACAGAAAGTTCGTCCCCAGTTATAGTGCCACAGCTGCTCCCCTCACAGACCTGACAAGGAAGAACAGGCCAGATAAGGTAGTGTGCACCCCAGCATGTGAGCAGGCATCCCAGACGCTTAAAGAAGCTTTGGGAGGACCCCCCCCATGTTAGCCAGTCCAGATTACAGCAAAGAATTTGTTGTGCAGGAGGATGCTTCAAACCATGGGGTGGGGGCTGTACTTAGCCAGATTTCTTCAGAAGGGAAGAGCACCCAGTGGTTTACCGCAGTCGTAGGCTCCAACCCAAGGAAGAATGCTATGCAGCTGTAGAAAAAGAATGTTTAGCCATAGTGTGGGCACTGCAGAAACTTCAGCCTTATCTCTATGGAAGGGAATTCACTGTTATGACAGATCACAACCCCACCTAACATGGTTAAACAGAGCCAGCCAGAAAAATGCCAAGTTGCTAAGATGGAGCCTGGGGTTGCAAGCATATGACATATCCGTGCAGCACTGCAGTGGGATTTGCAATGCCAATGCAGATTGGGCTCTCAAGACAGGGAATGGGGTAAGGTATACTCAAGATAGACCTAACTCCCTCAAGCAGCGTTTCTCAAGGGTCACTTGAAAAACTAGCTTGAGTTCTCCGGGGGGGGGGGGGGGGGCATGTGAAGATGGGTGGAGGCTGCCAGGCCAGCCAGGTAGAATTTTGGAGATAATTCTGTCATCTGTAAATATTAATGTAAACCACAGGCTTGTTGTCTTAAATGGTAAAAATAGTGTTACATGTAGAACTGGAAAAAAATTCAACAGTACACTCTACTGACAAAGTAAAGCATGTTGTGACCCTCTGATGTTAAAACTCGGAGCCAGTCAGTCTACATTGAGACATCCTGCCTGTTGTTTTAAGGCCAGAGTTAATGGCCAGGATTTGCATGCATACATGTCCTTTATTGCTCTGGTTTCTACCCAGAGGTGAAGAATGTAAATGTAGTTTCTGTTAGCCTGGGAGCCCAGGGAAGTGTGAAGCATGGTGCAATGTGAACCAGGAATGTGTTTTAAAAACAGAGAGAATCAGAAGGCATTAAGCATTTTTATCTTGACCATCCAACTCACCAGCACTGTCTTGCTATATATGTATGTTTATCTTAGATTTGTGTTTTCTCTTAGTCTAATCTTTCTAGTTTCTAACTATTTCTAAGTGTTTTTCTGTGATGTCAGAATTGTACTACTGAATTATTTTAACTATTTTTCTATGATCTCTGAACTCTTGGCTAGCAATGTGTAGTAAAAAGAACTGTCTTGTGTTTTAACTATTTTTTATTAAATATTTATAAACCCTTCAACTGTGGCTGTTTTTGTAGAGATAATGTAAGCTCTTTAGAGTACTTGCATGCCTTTGGTAAAATTGTACAAAGCCACTCTAATAGATTTAGCCCTGGGCTACACTACCAATTGGATAATACTGCACAGTAATAATTGTACACCCTTTTAAGGGCCTTTGAGTAGCTGATAAATATTAGTGGGTGGTGGCAGCTGGTACTAACGTATAGTCTGGGAAAAAGGGGCACAGCTGGAGAACCTGTGCCAGCCTTCCCCAGGAGTGTCTGTGTGGTTGTATAAACTCTTCTCAAAGTGTGTGTGTGTGTGTGTGTGTGTGTGTGTGTGTGTGTGTGTGTGTGTGTGTGTGTGTGTGTGTGTGTGTGTCAGCTACCTGGCCAGGGACATGAAGCACTGGTTGGACAGAGAGGGTGCTGGAGGTTTTAACTTGCCCACTAGGCTGAGATCTGGACCCTATAGCTGTGGAGTCTTACTGGGGACCTGGAGAGCAAGGGAGCGACCAGCTGTGATCTCTAGGGAAATTGCACTTTCCTGTGTGTATTTATCCTTTCCTCCTATATGAGACACCCCTCACTGGTGTTAGTGGTGAGGATTGAGGCTCCTTGATTGCTGGGCCAGGGCATGGGCATCACAGTCTGTACGGTACCTTTCCTCAGAACTGAATGCCCCAGTCAGACCCCAGTCCCAGGATAGCTGTATAGGCTCTGTGCCATCCAAGAAGAGACAGTTCAGATGGAGAGAAGGGGGTAAAGGTGGGAGAGAATGAATACTGCAACAGTGAATTGAAGGACATCTACGGTTATGGTAAGATGTTACAAAACTATTCTATGTCTTAATATTCTCATGTTGCAGTATTCCAAACTCCTGGGTGAGTGCCAAAGCTCCCAGGGAAGAGGAGGATGGTGGTATGGAGCTACTCTTCACAAACCCATGCAGGATTGCCCTAGCAAACCCTGCTCTGGATCTGAAGACATGATCCAACCTGTAGTGTTCAGTGAAGGTAAGGACAGATAACCAAGTAGCTGCCTCTAGGATGGAAGCAGTGTTCAATCCTTTGAAGGCCCCAGATGAAGCCATGACTCTAGTGGAGTGGGCCTTAATTTAGGATTTGAGCTGTTTCCCATGGAATGTGTAACAAAAGGATATAGCTGTGGAGATTCCATCAGAAATGGTCTGCTTTGTCACCGCCTTTCCCAAGGCTCTGGGATGGAAGGTGACAAATAGTTTGTCTGATTTTCCTATGGGCTTAGACATGTCAAGGGAAATCTAAGTTGTCTGTGAACATCAAGGAAATGGCAAGACTCTCTCACTGTCATTTTAGGGATGAGGGAAAAAGGTGAGCAGGTGAATACCCTGATACAAGGATAGCTCATTACCACCTTGGGTATAAAGGAGGGGTTGGTCCTCAGGGTCACTCTATCCTTGTGGAAGATGAGGAAGGGAGGTGTTGCCATGACGGCCTGGAGTTCTGACACTCTTCCGGCTGATGTCAGGGCCACAAGGAGTGCAGTTTTCAAGGTACAATGTTTCAGTGATGCCTTGGTAGCTGGTTCAAAGCAGGCAACAGTGAGTTTCTCTAGAACATAATTCAGAACCCATGGAGGAGGGATCTGCCCCTTGAGGGGCCTGATGTGTAGTACACCCTTAAGAAATAACTTTGAAGAGATGGGAGGCTAGAGGATGATCAAGAGGGAGACAGGCTGAAATAGCAGCAAGGTGTGCTTTAACAGAGGAATATGATAACCATGCCTGCACAAGATCACACAGACAGGACAGCACTAAGGGACCTCACTCTGCAATGGGTCTGGCTGTCTCTGCTGACACCACATAGAGAACCTCTTCCACTTAAACAAACAAGATATCCTAGTATTAGGTTTCCTGCTCTCTTGCAGGACTGCTAGCACATCCTCAATGTAAAGGTGCCTAGAAATGATCAGAATTCTATCACCCACGGGTTAGAGCCAGAGATTCCAGGTGGGGATGGAACAGGGATCCCTTTTCGGGTGTCAGAAAATCCATTCTGTGAGATAACTGGTGATTGCCCCTGGCTAAATGCAGAAGGGGGGCACCAATGCTGTCTTGTCCAAAACTGAGTCACCAGCAAGATTTTTGGTTTGACCTGCTGGATCTTCAGCAGAACTTTTTGAAGTAATGGGAGGAGGGGAATGCATACAGAAACATCCCCTTCCATGCGATGGAGAAGGCATATGTTGCCCTTGATAAGGGACTGGGTAGCCTGGAGCAAAACAGTGGTAGTTTGCAAACAGATCTGTTAGAGGTGTACCCAACCTGTGGACAATGTCCAGAAACACATCCCTGTGAAGCATCCATTCGTGGGATTGTGACATGGACCTGCTCAAAGTGTCTGCCTGAATATACTGAGCTGAAGGGATATAAATTGCCTGCAGGGAGATTCCGTGCTGGGCTGCTAGGTCCCAGGCTTGGAGAGCAAGTCTGCAAAGCAAATAGGATTTGGTTCCTCCTTGTTTGTTCACATACTAAATAACTGTAGTATTGTCTGTGAACAACTTAGGGAGCCCTTGTTTTAGGGCACGAAGAAAGGCTGTCAGGGCAAATATGACTGCTTTCATTTCCCTGATGTTGATGTGTTCCTGCCTGAAGGTGTGGGACCAGGTACCCTCCACTTTCAGGCTGCCCAGAGTAGCCCTCCAGCCCATATCTGAGGCATCTGTGTACAAGTCCTGGACGGGGGGGGGGGAGTTGCAGTGGAGGTCCTGGGTTGAGTATAACTTGATTTACCACCACTGAATCTCCTTCTTCAGTCAAGGGAGGAAGGGGATGATGAAGTCCATGGAGTGTGAGCCTTGGGATCATATGGACTTGAGGTACCACTGCAAATTTCTCATGTGGAGTCTTGCCAGAGGTAGCATGGGAATAGTGGCGGTCATGTATGCCAGTAACCTGAGGTATTGTCTGGCTGTCAAAGCAGTGGTTTTGAGGACGGTGGCCAGATATTGGGTCAGGCTTTCCACTTTCTGGGGCGGGAGGAATGCCCACATAACATCTGTCCTTATTCTGCACCCCAGGAAAACCTGGTCCTGGGAAGGAGTCAGGTTGGACATGGAAAACTTTATGCTGAATCCCAGAGCCTGCAGGAGGGAGATGACTTTGTGGAGTTGGCTTTGCAAGAACCTGGAGCATTCTGCCTGAATCAGGAGGTTGCCCAGGTATGGAAAAATTTGGATCCCTTGGACCCATGCAGTAGGCCACCATTGGAGCCAGGCATTTGGTGAAGAACCTTGGAGCAGTATAGAGTCCAAAGGGCAAGGCCAAGAACTGAAAATGTGAGGAACTAACAGCAAAACACAGAAATTTCCTGTAGCTGGGCCTTACAGGTATGTGGAAGTAGGCGTTCTTTAAGTCCAAGGTGGGTAGAAATCCCTGAGTTATCTGTAAATGAAAAACAGTTTGAAGAGTAAGCATGCGAAAGGTGGGGACCTGCAAGAACAGGTTGCATTGAGAGAAATCCAGGATAGGTCTCCGGGGACCATCCTTCCTGGGCACCAGGAAAAGTCTTGAATAGAACTCCTTTCCTTTTTCCGCCAGTGGAACCAGTTGTATGGTTCCTTGAGAAAGGAGGATGTCTATGACTGACTGGAAAAGGTGGAGTTGGTCTTAAGGTGGCTGGGGGATCCCTCTGGGAGAAGGGGCAATGACCCAAAACATAAAATAACCTTTTTCTATGATGGAGAGGACCCACCTGAGGTAATGGACTGCCAAAGGGGCAGACAGTGACAGAGCCTTGGGAAAAGGAGAATGAAGTATGGAGTATGGAGAAGGAAGACAGTGAAAGCAGGTAGTCAAAGGCTACCTGCCCTATTCTGAAAGGAGTTTTCTGGGCAGGAGTTAGAGCAGACTTAGAAGGGGTCTGCTCTTTCCTTGTGCCTTTTCTGCCTCTAGCATGGGAAGATGGAGAAGTGTGTTTCCTAATGAACTGTGTCTTTGATGGATAGTTCGAAAATTTGTGAAGTCAAGTGAGATTTGTGAATAGGGAAGACGAACGGGTGTTTAAGGTCTTGCAATCCCTTTCCTTTCTGTTGAAGGGCCGTAAATAGCTCAGCCACTTTAGATCCAAAAAGGGCAGAGTTATCCAGGGGTGCATCCATTCATTTTGCCCTAATGTCATCAGGTAAGGGCTGAAAAGCCTTAAACAAGAATATCGTCTTAGGACTGAAGCTGAGGCAGCTGATCTTGCAAAGGCATCTGCAGCATCATAGCTGCAACAAAAAGAGTGACTTGTGATGAGAGATTCATAAGGCTAGAAATCTGAGCCTTAGAAGGTGAGACTGGAAGGTCAGCTAAGAGTTTGATGACCTGGATCAAAAGTGCCAAGGCATACTTGGACATGAGTGTCTGGTAATTTACAGCCCTGAAGCCCAGGGCAGAGGAACCGTAAACCTTATTAACAAGGCGCTCCATGGCTTTACTGTCCTTGTCAGTGGGGAGGACTGAGGTAAATGGCAGTAATTTGGACAGCTTGTCTGTGGAGACTGAGACAGTGGCAGGGTCAGTTACAGGGCATTTGATCAGAAAATCTGCCCCTTTAGGGACCTTGTAGAACCTGTCTTGTCTCCTGGGAGCAGGTGATTGAGAATCAGGGTTAACTGAGGCAGCACTGAAAGCATTCAAGAAAGCTGGTAATACTGGGTGGAGTGGAGAAGGAGCAGGGGTTTCCACCTGCAAGAGCTCATATCATTTTTTTTGTACCCCAGACATTTCAGAGGAATCCCACTTAAAAAAAAAATTCCCTCATTTTGCAAACTGTCTCCCCAAAGGTGAGTTGCTGGGTAATTAGCCTCTACAGATTTGTCTTCTGGAGAAGCATATCCAAGAGGAGAAGGCATCTGGGAGGCATAGGAGAGGGTATCCTCAACTTCAGGTAGGATGACATCCCCAGTCTAAGAACTGGGACTGATAGGAGGAGGGCCGGCCTGTGGGGATCCAAGCATGGCATGCTTCAAGGCTATAAAGGCATTAAATAGGTTCTGTGAAAAAGCCTGCCAATTTGGTTGGCTTTCAGGAGGGGGGAGAGATGCTTGGTCTTAGACCTCTTTTTCAAAGAAGGCTTAAGAGACATAGGCCCTGAGGATGGCCTAGTGTCTGAAGAAGGCCTAGATTCAGTGGACTGGGAAGCAAAGAAAAGGCCTGTCTAGGCAGCTGTAGGGAAGTATTGTTGTTTAAGAACTTACCATAACCTTGGATGTCCTTCTCTTCTATATGCTGCTGCATTCATGACATCAGGGAGTTTGCTCTGGTGAACTCTCGAATGTCTGCCCGTTATACAAAAGTTAAATGCTACCGCTAGGTACTGCACCTCTTTTCTGACGTCGGTTGTAAATGAACATTGGGAAAAAAACAGATGTCAGAACGCATCCACCTCAGAACTGAATGCCGCCGGAGTCGGTGACTCGGGGGTGGGTACTCCAGGAGTCAGGAATCAGGCAAGTGTAATGGGGAAGGCTGAATGGGAAACTATACAGCAGCATATAGGCGAGAAAGACATCTAAGATTATGGTAAGTTCTTAAACAACAATACTATGTCCTTCTATTCATATGCTGCTGTATTCATGACATCAGGGAGAGTGCAAAAGCTCCTGTCCTATGGCAGGAGAGACGGATCAGAAGCACTTTCCACAAAACCATGGAGGACAGCTCTGGCAAATCCTGCCTTGGCTCTAGAAACCAAGTCCAGCTTGTAGTGCCTAGTGAAAGTGTGAAGAGAAGACCATGTAGCTGCTTCAAGGACAGCAGCTGTGTCTAATCCTTTAAGGAATACCCCAGAGGAGGACACTGCCCTGGTAGAGTGAGCCCTAACAGGGGCTGGGAGAGACTTAACATGAGTAGTAACAGCATGAAATAGTTTTAGATATTCAAGAGGATATGGTTTGCGTGAAAACAAGCTGACCCAGGGCTCTTGGGTGGTAAGAGACAAAGCCTGTCAGATTTGCTTAGGGATTTGGTTTTGGCCAAGTAATACCCGAGCTGTCTGTGAATGTCTACGGAATGAAGTATCCTCTCTGTCTTGCTCTGTGGAGAGGGGAAACAGATTGGCAGATTTACAGTTTGATTTAAAGACAGGTCATTGACCACTTTGGGCATGAAAGAGGGGTTACTGTGCAAGCATACCCTAGACTGTGGAAGACAGTGAAGGTGGATCCACTATAAGCGCCTGGAATTCCGAGACTCTTCTGGCTGATGTGACGACTACCAGGATAGTCTTCCAGGTGCAGTGTTGGAGGGAGCAGTCTTTGGCTGGTTCAAAAGGTGGGAGCGTCAATTTCTCCAGGACAAAGTTAAGATCCCAAGGGGGGATGGGTTTCCTTGGGGGTCCGAGATGAAGTGCTCCTCTCAGAAAGGGTTTGACTTCTAACCTGGAAGCTAGAGAAGGTACTAAAGGCAGAGATGGCAGACATGTATTTTAATGGAGGAATAACATAATCCAGATTTCATAAGGTCACACAGATAAGACAAGACCACTGGAGGCTCTGCTCTCAGTGGTTGCAATCTATTTTTTTTAACACCACAATGAAAATCTCTTCCATTTTGACAGGTAGGATTTTCTAGTAGTCTGTTTTCTAGCCTCCTGCAGAACCTGGAGCACGTCCTCTGAGTATAGCTGTCTGAAGGGAATCAACACCCTATCACCCACAGTGTGAAGTTCAGAGTGGACAATTGGATGTAGGAGTGTCTCTTGTCCTGTGTGAGTAGGTCCATTCGCTGGGGTAACCTGTGGTGATTGCCCTTGGCTAGGTGAAACAGAAGAGGGAATCAATGCTGCCTTGGCCAATAGGGAGTCACCAGCAAGATCTGAGGCCGTTCCTTCTGAACTTTCAGTAGGACACTTTGTATGAGAGGAAAGGAGGGGGAATGCATAGGCGTACATTCCCTTCCAGGAAATCGAGACAGCATCCACCTTCCAAGCCTCTGGGTGAGGTACCCTGGAACAGAAGGTCAGGAGCTGTCTGTTCATGGGGAAGGCAAAGAGATCCACATCTGAAATACCCGATCGATGGACCTGGTCCAGAAACACGTCCCTGTTCAACATCCATTCGTGAGACAGGGTCATGGTCATGGTCTTGCTCAATGAATCTGCCATCACATTTTTCTGCAGAAGGGATATAAACTGCTTGGAGACGGATCTGTTTTCCCATTGCAATTTCCCAAGCTTGCAATGCTAGTCTGCACAGGAGGTAGGACTTTGCCCCCCCCCCCGTTTGTTGATGTACCACAGTACAGTGGTATTGTCTGTGTACCACCTCAAGAGTGCCCGGTAGAAACTGGTCCTGGAAAATTTCTAAGGCCAATATAGGGCTCTCATTTCCTTGATACTGATGTGCTCCTTCTGTTGGATGTGGGTCCATGTGCTCCTCACTCTCCAGTTTCCTAGGGTTGCACCCCAGCCTGTGTCTGAGGCATCTGTGAAGAGATACTGGTTTGGAAGGTATGGGCTGTAGGGGCAGGCCAGGATTCTTCTGAATCTGGGAGATCCACCATTTGAGTACCCTGTTTAGGCACGGCAGCATGGGAATCATGAATTCCAGTGGGTGCAAGTGTTGTTTCCAGATTGAACTTAGATACCACTGGAACTCCCTCATCTGGAGGTTTGCCAGGGGGACCATGGGGATAGTTTAGGTTATAAACCCTAAGATTCTGAGGAATTCCATGGCTGAAATGGTTTCAAGTGGAAGAAGTCCCTCAAAATAAGATGTGAGCAACACAATCTTGTCTGGAGGTAGGCAAGCCATTTTCCTTGTCAGAATTTGACACCATAGGAACACCTGATCTTGGGAGGGTATCAGGGAGGATTGTTTGAGGTTTATGGTAAATCCTAGACCTGACAGCAGGGAGACGGTGAAGCTCAGGTGTTGTAGGGCTGTGGAACTTGAGGGTGCCTGGATCAGGATGTCATCTAAGTAAGAAAAAAAGCTGTATTCCTTTTGTTCTGGCGAATGCCACGACTGGGGCCAAACATTCTGAAAACACCCTTGGTGCTGCAGAAAGACCAAAGGGTAAAGCACAAAACTGAAAGCGTGCAGAGTCCACTGATAAGCGGAGGTACTTCCTGAAAAGTGACTGAATGAAGATGTGTAAATAGGCATCTTTTATGTCCAAGGACACTAGGAAAGCCTGAGGAAGGATCAGGGGTAGGAGAGGAGGAAGAGAGAGAGAGCATCATTAAAGAGGGGATTCTGAGGAAGGTGTTGAGGTGGGATAGGTCTCCAGGGGCCTTCCTTTCTGGGGACCAGAAAGAGTCTTGAATAAAATCCTCTTCCTCTTGCCAAGGGGGCCACCTCCTGAATGGTTCCTTGAGCAAGGAGTTTTTGCAGGATTGGTGGGAAGAGAGGCATTTGGTCTTGGGGTGGCAAGGGATGCCTTTTGGGGTGGGTCTGGCCTCCCAGGACATGAAGTACCCCTGTGTTGTGATTGAGATGAGCAAACAACAGCTGTTCAGGACCCAATATTCAAGAAAAACAGACGACAGTTGAATAAAACACACCTTTATGAAACACAGAGCTTTCGGGAAACAACCTGTTAATCATTGAGAAAGGGTGTTTCCCGAAAGCTCTGTGTTTCATAAAGGTGTGTTTTATTCAACTGTCGTCTGTTTTTCTTGAATATTGTGATTGAGATGACCCAGGAGTGCTGGGTAACCTGCTTCCAAGCGGGAAGGCAGAGGGAGAGGTGCATAGATAGAGAGGTGTCTGAGGGAGGAGCCTGGTAGTCACAGACTACCAGGTTTTCCCTGAAAGGGCTGTTCAGAGAGACGGGTGACAGAGGCAGGCCTAAGTGGGGCCTGTTTCCTGTGTTCCTTTCTGGGTTTTGTCTGAGGTCTCTTACCCAAAGTTCTCACAAATGAAGTTTTAGTTGGATAATTCTTCTGAAAATGAGGCACTGGAGAGACAAAGTTCAAAGTCAGTTCCTTCCCTTTGGTTTGGAGGGCTTTGAAGAGATCAGCAGCTGTTGGGCCATACAGGTGACTCTTGTCCAGAGGAGCATCCAGGAGTTTGGATTTGATGTCATCAGGGATAGGTTGCAGTCTCAGCCATGAGTACCTCCTGATGACGGAGGCTGAGGCAACAGCTCTAGCCCAGGCTTCTACACCATTGCAGCTGCACTTGACAAAATGCTTTGTGACCTGAGAGAAAGAGCTCGGGAGGGAAGAGATCTTCGCTTTAGCAGGGGAATCTGGTAGTTAGCAGGTTTGTTTTGATGCATCTCCCATGAGAGCCAGGGCATACTTAGCCATATTGGTCGGATAGTTGATGGCTTTTACAGCCAAGGTGGCAGAAGTGTAAATCTTCTTTCCCAGGCATTCCATCATTCTGCTCTCTTTATCAGAGGGCAGAAGAGAAGTGGAGGGGAGCAATTTGGAAGTTTTGTCCATGGTCACAGAAATGACTGCTGGATTTGCAGCAGGAGCCTTGTAGAGAAAGACTGCTGCCTCAGGCACCTTGTAGAATCTGTCTGAACACTTGGGGGCTGTGAATCAGGCTTTTCAGAAGCAGCCAAGAATGCATCCAGAAAAGCAAGGTTTACAGAGGTCACAGTAGAAAGGCTAGGAGACTCCAATTTTTTTGAGTCTCGGTGACTTGGCTGCTATCTCATTTAAAGAAATCTTGCATCTTAGTGATGGTCTCACCAAAGGTGAGAGCCTCACCTGGGGAATCTTTGCCACTGGACTCCACTTCTGGGGAGGCATACCCCAGGGGAGAAGCCATTTGTGAGGAGTAGGTGAGGGATTCATCATCATCTCAAAAATCCTATTCCGCAGAGGGGTCGTCAGGGATTGCTCCCTTGGGGGTAGAAGCCGTAGGGGCCTGAGTAGGGATCAGGCCCTGACATAAGGCCAGAAAAGCACTGAGTAGGCCTTGGGTAAAGGCCTGCCAATCCGGGGGCTGTTTGACACTCGAAGAGGAGAGAGGTCAGGAAATATGCTTATAGTCTTCTGTTTTCTCTTCCTATGAGAATCTCGTGGAGACGGTTGAGAAAAATGGTGGAAGGTTGGAGGGCCTGACGTCGGCCTGCAATCCACAATGTCCGATTCTATGGCTTCGTGAACTACAATCTGAGAAACCCCACATGGTCCCACGGTAATAATGAGCCTAGGTTCCCCCTCGGCGACGGACTTGGACGCCTGAGTTTCCCTCCGGGACATGACCTCAGGCAACGGAATAGTTTCCTCTGGGCCTTCCGCGAAGGAAATTCAGAGGACTCCGTCTCGGACTCCGAGCCTTCACTGGCCTCGAGAGGTATGGTTGGAGTGGAGGGTACCTAAGTTGATTCAGGCCTGCTCTCTACTGAGGGTTCCAACGTCGGGCCTTAGATGTTTAAGCCTTTGGTTCTCAAGGTACAAATTCAAAGCTGCTAGATGGCTTCTAAGGGTTTTGGGGACAAAAGCCTGACAAATACCACATGTGGTATGGTTGTGTTCTCGGCCTAGGCAGAATAGGCTGAGCTTATGTGAATCCTTGTGTGGAATTTTCCTTCCACACCTATACTTGCCCTTCCTACCCGACATGAAACCCAAAGCAGTAGCAAGAAAAGATTAGAAAACCCCTATGGGGTACTTATCTGGAGTCGGATATAGAAAAAAAAGAAGTTATGTACTCACCATAACGTTCCATCTGAGTAGGTAACTTCATTTGTCAGCAACCTGTGGGTATCGGATCCGAGCCGGCAGCTTTCCAAGCTAAAAGATACGAGCTCTCAGCTCCTCCCCTTACCCATAATACCCTGCTACCTCCCTCTAGTCCTCAGATCGAGTTTGCCAATTATGCACCCAAAAAAGAACAATCTAACACACTCGAAAGAGGAAAACTAACCTGATGCATGACAAAGGGGAAACCTTCCTTCATAGATATAACCATGAAACAAGTCTAGGGGAAAGGAGGGGGGGTCGGTTGCTGACAAATGAGGTTACCTACTCAGATGGAACGTTACGGTGAGTACATAACTTCTTTATCTGAAGTAGTTAACTTAATTTGATCAGCAACCTGTGGGACAGAGTCCCCAGCTACCGAAAACCTTGGGCGGTACTCAAGGAAGGATATTCCAGAGCACTGTGGAGCCAAATGCTGCCCTACTTCTGGATATCAGATCCAACTTATAATGAGAAATGAAGGTATGAGAAGAGGACCAAGTAGCTGCTGAGCAGATGTCATCTAGAGAAACTTTTGACCAGAATGCTGCAAGTAGCCATAGAAAGTACAGTTTTGTACCTACCATAAATGTAGATGTCCGAACAGGATAGCATCTGCAGTCCTAACAAATGGGTTGTCCTGTCGTCAGGCAGCCCTTCGGTCGGCCGGATTCCAAAGTCTGGGTCTGGCCTCGGCTGGTGTCGCACTTCACCCGACGTCATCTCTGCTGGTCTTCGGGTATAAAGGCATCAGCCGACGCCATTTTCCTCAGTGTTTCTTGCCCCAGATGCCAGTTGCCCTCTTGGAAAGCTAAATTTTGGGTAAATGCCAATGTTTCCAAAAAATAGAAGGCAAACACAAAAAATAAGCATGTATGTACATATATACAAACAAATACACCATAAGAGATCCCCCCCAGCTAGCTATTAGGAGGGTAAATACCCTAGGAGTACCACAGAGTGGAAGGAGGGTGGGTAATCCTGACTGCAGATGCTATCCTGTTCGGACATCTACATTTATGGTAGGTACAAAACTGTACTATGTCCTTCAAGGATGCATCTGCAGTCCTAACAAATGGGTAGAATACCATAGCCAAACTAGGGGAGGAGGAAGAAGAATTATGGTGTAGTTAGGATCCCTTGCAAAACAGCTGTGGCAAACCCTGCTCGGGATCTAGAGTATAGAGGTAAGTTATAATGCTTGGCAAATGTATGCACGGAGGTCCAAGTAGCCGCCTCAATAATGTCCTTGGTAGCCACTCCTCGTAAGAAAGCTGTGGTAGTGGCTGTAGCCCTTGTAGAATGAGGCCTTATGTTCTGTGGAATTTGCTTTCCATGGTAGGAGTAACAGAATCTTATGCAATTTCCTATCCACTTGGAGATTGTCTGTTTGGAAATTGCTTTTCCTTCCCTTCCTGTTGCATAAGCTACTAGAAGCTGGTCAGATCTGTATTGCACTTGGTACTGTCCAGGTAGTAGCGCAACTGTCTATGTACATCCAAGGTATGCAGCAGTCTTTCCCCCCTGTTCTGTGGATTGGGAAAGAAGGTAGGTAGGTGGATTGCCTGGTTTAGAGACACTCTGGATACCACCTTAGGCATAAATGTAGGATTAGTTCTCATGGACACTCTATCTTGATGGAAGATTAGGAAGGGTTGTACTGCCATTAAGGCCTGTAGTTCCGAAACCCTTCTTACTGAAGTAATTGCCAGTAGGAAAGCAGTTTTCCAGGATAGGTGTTGAAGATCTGCTGTTGCTGCTGGTTCGAATAGAGGGAGTGTCAATTTTTCTAGCACAAAGTTCAAGTCCCATGCTGGTAACGGTTGTTTCCTAGGAGGTTTTACATTCTTGATTCCTCTGAGGAACTACCTGAGTAGAGGATGTGAGAAGACAGGGGGATCGAAGCTATATTCTGCAGAAATAGCTGATGCATGTATCTTGATGGAGGAATAGGACAGGCCTGTATGGAGAAGCTCTGCCAAATACTCCAGGATGTTGGCAATATCTATCTTTGACACATCTTTTCCTCTTTCAGTACTCCAAATGACAAACCTTTTCCATTTTCCTGCATAGTTCCTTCTTGTTGAAGGTCTGCGGGCCTCAAGGATAATGTCTTTAACCCTTTGGGATAAATCTGGGTTAGTTGCTCTTATGTAATGTTCCAGGCAGTCAGTTGCAGAGTTTTCAGGTTTGGATGCATGATGTTGTAGTCGCACTGAGTTAACATCAAAGGAATCAGGGGTAGTGTCCACGTCCCCCCCCCCCCCCCCCCGAGACATGCTCCTCAGCAATGGATACCAATGTTGTCTTGGCCAATTTGGAGCTATCAGAATTATCCTTGGACGTTCCTCTTTGATTTTCAGTAGTACCTTGTGCATCAAAGGAAGAGGTGGAAATGCATATGCTGTCAGGTCTTTCCAACTGAAGGATAGAGAGTCCACCTTCCAAGCAAGTGGGTGGTATGTCCTTGTGCAGAATTTCTTGAGCTGGTGATTGAGTGGGGATGCGAATAGGTCTATTTGTGGCATTCCCCATTTTTTTATGATGGCCTTGAAGATGTCTGGGTGTAGCATCCATTCGTGAGCATCCGAGGTAGTTCTGCTTAACATGTCTGCTAGGATGTTTTCTTTTCCTGGTACAAATATTGCCTGTAACTGAATGTTGTAGCTCAGAGCCATATTCCATAGGTCCAGAGCCATTCGACATAGGGGGTATGAATGAGTGCCTCCCTGTTTGTTGATGTACCACATGACTGTGGTGTTGTCTGTCCTTATCATTAATTGGCCTTCTTTGAGGAATGGTCTGAAATTCTGGATTGCTAGTTTTACTGCCAGCATTTCTTTTTGATTTATGTGCAGGTGTAGCTGATCTGGAGTCCATAATCCTTGAATGCATTTGTCCAGCATGTGGGCCCCCCAACCTAGGTCTGAGGCGTCCGTTGTGATGGTTTGGCTTGCTTGAATGTTGTGGAAGGGCAAACCTGAGTTTGACTGGCATGCTTGAGCCCACCATAGGAACTCTTGTTTCAGGCATGGGATTAGTGGTATTTGGTTTCTAAGCTGTGCCTGTGTTGAGACCATAAATTCTTTAGGTACCACTGTAGCTTTCTCATATGCAGTCTGGCATGGGGGACCAGGATTATGCATGATGCCATGAAGCCCAAGGCCTGCAGTACTTTCCTTGCTGTTAGTTTGTTCTGCTTTGTTAATGCCAAGAAGTAAAGAGGAGATGTTCTTGTTTTTCTGCAGTTAGGAATGCCATCTGTTTTACTGTGTCCAATTCTGCACCCAAGAATGTTCTTGTTTGGGATGGTATCAGTCTTGACTTTTTAAATTGACTGTGTATCCCAGGGCTTGTAGTAAGCAAATGACTCTTTGTAAGTCTTGTGTCAGCTTGCTTTTGTTGTCCGCTTGTATCAGGCAGTCGTCCAGGTATGGATAAATTTGGATTCCCTGTAGCCTGCAATGAGCGATTACTGATGCCAGGCATTTCGTGAATACTCTGGGCAGTAGATAAGCCAAAGGGCAATGCTGAGAATTGATAATGCTCTGATCCTGCAAGAAATCCGAGGTATCTTCTGCAATTTGGTCGTATGGGGACGTGCAGGTATGCCTCCTTGAGATCTAGAGTTACCAGCCAACACTCCTTGCCCAGCATGGGAAGAAGTTGCTGTAGGGTCAGCATTTTGAATTTTGGAACAATGATGAATGTGTTTAAAGCGGACAGGTCGAGAATAGGTCTCCAACTTTTCTCTTTTCTTGGTACTAGGAAGAGTCTGGAATAAAATCCTTTGCCCTGTTCTGTAGGTGGTACCCTTTCCACAGCTCTCATCTTTGTTAATTGAGCTATCTGTTTTAGAGCTTCTGTTTTTGATTTGGTGGTAGGTTTGGTATTCCTCTTTTACTGGTAAGGTGTGGAAATGAAACCTGTAGCCTTGGTCTATAGTTTGCAAAATCCACTTGTCTCTTGTGATATAGTGCCAATTTTTTGAAAATAAGGGTAACTTTCTGCCTAAGGGTGCTGCTATTTGTTCCCTGGTAGGTGGTGTCAGAGCCAAGTCACTGTGATTGTCCTGTTGCAGTGGCAGTGGTTGTGTCTGTGCCTCGCTGGTTATTGCCTTGCCACTGGCGTCCTCTGTAGGCACCTCCTCTGGATTGATTTCTGCCTCTGAACGTCTATTCCTGCCTCTCTGAGATTTAGAGGAGTCTGGAAAGGACCAATTTTGGAAGGCCAGTTCCTGCTAAACCTTGGGGCTGAACCTGTAAGAAATCTTTCACTGTTTGTACAGATTTTGCCTTCTCTTCCATTTTCTTCATTACTTGCTGGGCAGGAGAACCAAATAGACTGACGTTATCCATAGGAGCATCTAATAGCTTTGCTTTAACATGATCCGCAAGACCTGTTCTTTCAACCATGCATGCCTTCTTATAACTGTGCCAGTCATGGCTGATCTAAATGAAGCCTCCAGTGCATCATAGCCACATTTTAAAGAATGGTTACTAACCTGCTGAATGTTATTCACCATTTCTAAAACATATTTCTTATCTAAGGAATCATCAGAGGACAGTTTCTTAGTTAACTGATCAAGCATAAACTCTTGGTATTGGATCATATGAAACTGACAGTTCAAAGCTCTAGCTGAGAGAGTAGCAGAGGTATATACTTTTTTACCCCATCTCTCTAAGGACCTGGATTCCTTTCAGAAGGGAGAGGGTTTTTCGCCGAGGTCGAAGCTACTGCCTTAGGCCCCTGGGAGATAGTCTCAGGATCTGCAAGGGGAGCCTTGTATAAGTGGTGATGAGTGTCCGGTACCCTGTAAAACCTATCGGGCTTGGCAGGGGCTGGAGGTAAAGTATCAGGAGCAGTGCAAACATCATTAAATGCATCATCCACAACAGGAAGAACTGGAGGTATAGCTAAGGGCCTATGTTGCAGTAAGTGTAGAAAGGTCCTAAGCCTTTTTCTTGAATCTGAGAAATCTTGTCCCTGCCATTGGAATTGCTCTCTCATGGCATGTAAGGTTTCCCCAAAGGAAAATTCCTCTGGTGGAGAGGCAGAAGGTATAGATTCTTCAGCATCGGAATCTTCATAAGTAGAAAAGGGAGCCTCTGGATGGTCTGTATTGTCTGAATCATCAGAAGAGTCATCTGAGGACACTGGCTCAGGGGGCTCTGCTCTAGGTCTCTTTTCTGGAGGTTGAGAGGCCCTGTCTGGGTGAGATTGGGATCCCCTTATTAAAGAGATGAGATCCTCTGCCAGAGTAAGCATTTGGGAACTGGAACTGGGCCTGTGAGAGGGGGGCGTAACAGGCACAGACTTAGCAGTTTTGGCTGCTTTAGCCCTGGCAAAGGCCTTTATAGACATGGCTGCAGGAGGCCTAGCAGCACCACGTGCTGGGGTAGAGACATCCAAAGGGATGGTGTCCGATAATTCTAGAGAAACCACATTAGTAGGCAAAACTTCAGAGGCCGATTCAACTAGGGTAGCAGGAGCCTCGGTAGTAGTCATGGATTCGGCTGAAGATTGACCCGTTTGCTCGGTTTCGGCTGAAACCGAGACACTCGCGGTTTGCTTAACCGTGGTTTCGGTCGAAACCGCGGACCGCGAGTGTCGGTCTTTTTCTTTGCGTTTCTTAACAATTTGAGAAGTCGGAGGATCCGATGGCATAATGTACGCAAAATCTGAGCCGAAAAACTGTTCAGCAAACTCCGACCGACGCCTAAGCGTTCGTCGGTTGAAAGAAGCACAGGCTAAACAGGCTGCTACGTCGTGGTCTGGGCCTAAACAAGGTAAGCAGTAAGAGTGGAAATCTTTATGAGGTATTTGTTTCCCACAATTTAAACAGTTATTCACTTTTTCTGACATCGGCTGAGGCAAGAAAGAGTCCCCAACGGGGTACTTAGCTTTTTAGAAGTCTTCGAAATAGTATTCGGTAGTAGTAATCTCTGGATCTGACCGACCGGCACTTGCGAACAGCTTCTGCTTCGGGCGCCACGCGGCAAGAAAGACTGAGGAAAATGGCGTCGGCTGATGCCTTTATACCCGAAGACCAGCAGAGATGACGTCGGGTGAAGTGCGACACCAGCCGAGGCCAGACCCAGACTTTGGAATCCGGCCGACCGAAGGGCTGCCTGACGACAGGACAACCCATTTGTTAGGACTGCAGATGCATCCTTGAAGGACATCGGGTAGAATGGGCATGAAACCCCAAGGGTTCAGGCCGGCCAGAATCTAAATAAGCGTGCACGATGCAGTGGGATATCCATCTAGCTAAGGTAACTTTCATAATAGGCTTTCCCAAAGATGGCTTAGCTAAAGACACAAACAGCTGATCAGATTTCCGAGTAGTCGCTGTCCTGTGCAAGTAAAAATGGAATTGTCTGTGCACATCCAATAAGTGCAATCTGTATTCCCCTTTGTTCTGAAAGTTGGGGAAGAAAACAGGCAAGTTAATGGTTTGGTTGATATTGGATTCGGAGGCCGTCTTAGGCAAGAATGAAGGGTTAGCCCCGAGAGACACTCTGTCCTTATCAAGAGGTAGACGGGCCTGCGTCGAACGCCTCCAGAAACACAGACTCATCCGAGGAAGGTTTTTGGGCTGACCACCCCCGTCTAATATGCAGCATTTCCATAATGTCTCCAAAGAGGACGTCTTCAGGGGGTGACCTTGGGGAACCTTCCCCTTCCTCCAAGTCAGTGTCCTCCATGAGGGACTCGGGGGAGTCCAAGTGCCTCCTCTTGCACTTTCGTTTGTGAGGGACCTCCTCAGCGGGGCTGTCCGAGGAGGGCTCACCAACGGATTCCTGTTCCCCTACGGGAACCAACTGGAGCGCTGGTGCAGGCTGTCCCTGGGGCCGGACGATGGAAGACAGACCCAAATGCGAGGGAGTGAGGGGTGGATCTGCAGCTCGGACCGGGGACCTGGAACTCCTCGACAGCACCCTCTCCACCACGTCAAAAAGCCGAGGGCGAACCACTCTCCCCTGGCTCCGAGAGTAGCCCCCTCACCTCCGATGTGAGGACTGGTGTCGGAGCCGACACGATTGGACCCGAAAGGGGAGTGTGCTCTGACCAAAACGGAGCCAAAGAGACACACACCCCTGCGGATCAGAAGCTCGGCTCTCAGCCCCGAGAGGTCAGACCAGACACGCTCGAGGCTACGGTCGGCGAAGTAGCCACCACTGTCGGCGCCGACTCCCTGGCTCCGAGACGGCTTGGATCCAAAGACTCCCAAACCTGATAGTGAATCTGAGAAGGAGCAATTGGGGCAAAGAAAGGGGCCGAGCCCCCCCCCCCTCCGGGGGGGGGGGGGCAAGAGCAACCCCATCTGCATTTGGGTCTGCAGGAATTGACGCATCATCCGGTCCATATCAGTGTCAGGCATACTTCTAGTAGACCTTGAAGAGGTCGTCGAGGCGGGCCAGGAAGGCCGCCTAGATGACCTCGAGGGAGACCGGGACTCCTCCTCCGGCTCCGAAGAAAAGCTGGGAGAACGGAGCCGAGAGGGGGAAGAACCGGAGACCCTCCTGGGAGAGTCAACTAATTTAGCAGGCGGAGCAGAAGGGTGAGATTCTGCCCCCCGCTTGTGGCTCTTATGCCGGTCCTTATCCCTATGCCTCTTCTCTGTGCTAGAAGAGTCCCCCTCTCCCTGAGACACAAAGGGAGGTTGAGTCCCTGCCAGGGGAGGGGGAGCTGAAGGTTGGACAGCCGCAGCTGCGACTGGTGCCGCTGAGGGAGAGGAGGAAGAAGAATCCACGGGCAAAAGTCCCGCCAGGATTAACTTACTCCTCCTATCCCTCACAGCCTGGGGGTTAAAGGCTGCGCACACTTGGCAGCCCAAAGACAAGTGGGCCACCCCCAGCCAGAGAACGCACTGAGTGTGGCCATCCGCTGGGGACAGCTTATGACCAAACTCAGTGCATTTAGAAAAAATAGCCTTAGGCCCCTCAGCCATCGCATGTTGAAACGCGCCCACACACACAGAGAAGGGGAGAGAAAAAACTAAAAATTTACACTAAGTACCACAAAAAAATCACCGAAAAATAAAGATACAGAAAACTAAGGGCTTTCTACACACACACACACACACACACACACCGAAAAAAAACACTAACAACTTTGAAGAAATAGTTTTAAATAGGTTTAAATACTCTCACCAACGCGAAGAGCTCATCACTTAAGCTGTCAGAAGCTGCGGCAAACGAGATCTGAGGACTGGAGGGAGGTAGCAGGGTATTATGGGTAAGGGGAGGAGCTGAGAGCTCAGATCTTTTAGCTTGGAAAGCTGCCAGCTCGGATCCGAGGTTGGATCAGATACCCACAGGTTGCTGATCAAATGAAGTTAACTACTTCAGATCGCTTCTTCCAATAAGGTGACAACCGGAGCTGGTAGTCACAAAGGCAGCAGAAAAGTTCTGAGGTGGATTCATGCTGGCATCCGCTTTATACCAAACGTCCATTTACAATAGATGTCAGAGAAGAGGTGCAGGATGTCGCACGCACCCTAGCGGTAGCATTTAACTTTTGTATAACGGCCGGACGTTCGAGAGTTCACCACAGCAAACTCCCTGATTTCATGAATACAGCAGCATATGAACAGAAGGACATCCTGTGGTTCCCCCTTGACGTCACCATGCAATGTCTGCGAACCCTCCCCAGACGTGCCTTCTGCTTGAGATTCTGAGGCATCCCAAGGGGTACCTGCTACACCTGCTTCGGCAGACTCCAAGTATTCCTCCAGGCGAATGTTGGCCACAGGAGGGACGCTGGATGGAGAATGTGCAGCAGTAGCAACTTCAGGCCTGGAAACCTTGGCCTTCTTTTTAGGTGGTTCCATGGGCTGACCGGATGATCCTTCCATCCCTAAAGCTAAGTATTTAAGACCCTGATTTTCTAAATACATATTCAAGGCGTGCATGCGGCTGTGTAGGGTTTTAGGCAAGAATGCCTGACAGACTGTGCAAGAAAGATGCTCGTGAGTAGGCCCTAGACAGAAAAGGCAAAGTTCATGGGCGTCCTTAAGGAGATCTGATGACCACACTTGCACTTTCCCTTCCTGGAAGGCATGTACCCTAACTGGCATGCAGTGACAAAGGAATCAAAAATGGTCCCTATGGGGTTCTTATCTTTAGAAATTCGAAGATCAAAAGCTAAGACGGCAGGAATGCTGACATTCAACTGGCAGCAGAGATGTTCTGAGGAAAGGTATGTGCAGATGTCACTTTTATGGCCCAGGCTCCCTAAGCCAATGTCAGACATCCTACGTACCCCAGCAGTGACTACAAGCATTTGTACACTGGCCAGACGTGCCTGTCAAGCATGGCTGCCTTCTTCTAGAACATCACCAAAGCCCTGAACGAGGGAAATACAGTGCATAGCGCCTATCCTAACTTGACCTAGTCAAGGCATTTGACAATCCCCAACTCAGGAATTAAAGAGAAACTATCCCAACTGGGAATTAACCCCTACATTATCAGATGGGTAGCCAACTAGCTCACTGACAAGGACGCATACAGTCAAAGCCCTCGATATGGTTAACCACCACTTATTCAAACATGCTCAAAAACCTGTCACTAGACGCACTGGCTATACAATGGTTCCAATCCTACTTAAGCAACAGACAGCAGGCTAGACTATGGGAGAACAACTTATCTTCCCACCTCCCAATTACCCTTGGTGTCCCTCAAGGCTCCATATCAGGCCCTCTCCTACTTTCTATTTTTATAAATGACCTACATTCTGTAATACTTCAAGCTACCTGTATCCAATGCGCAGATTCTACATTAATATGCTCAGCCACTTCTCCATCAGACCTACAGTCCCTAACCCAAAACATGTTTAATACAGTCAAGAAATGGCTTCTACACTGATGAATCATCTTGAACCCCCAAAAAACAAAACTGCTACTATTCACTCTCACCCGTAAATCCTCCCCACTTAACTTTACTGTTATATCAAGCAATGGTACTATCATATCTCCTGATCCTACTACAAAACTTCTTGGGGTACTAATTGATAACAACCTTTCCTTTAATTCCCATATTAACAGTACTATAAAAACAGTCAACAAAAAATTATGATCCCTCTACAGGATTAAACCCTTTCTGACGCCACTAGCCAGGGCCACTACTGCCCGTACCCACTTAATCTCTACCCTTCTCTATGCCTCCCCTATATATATTAAACTATGTAACAACAACCTGAACAAGCTGGCTATCTCCTACAACAATACTGCCAGATTTGCAACTGGGTCTGCCTTCAGAACCCATCATTGTAACAATCTTGAACAATTAGGATGGCTAGAGTTGCCTAATCTACTATTTAACCAATTAACAGTTACCCACAAGATCCTGTATCAACCTACTAACACACCAATACTTACAAACCTTATCACCCCCTATAATAACCTCAAGACCCTACGCTCATCAAATAAACTACTTGTACAAATAGGTAAAACAATATGGCTGGTGACTCTTTGTTCTTTAATACTGTTGGCAAAACCTGGAACGCAGTGACCTAACCTCCCTTTCCTCAACAACACTATTTAAAAGCAAATTGAAACCATACCTTAAATCACAATGGTTATGCCCTTGTGCTAACCCTAACTCCCTCACTTATCTCTGGGTACTAATCACCATACCTGTATAAGCTAGCTACTTTTCTGCTAACTATAAAGAGTGTGTGCTTTTCTATTTAAAATAATGTTATTAGAGATATCTTTGTATAACTAACTATAGCTGATATGTACTATGAATCTGTAAGCAGAAATGCAATGAAATGTAACGAATGGCAAAAATCTGTAATGTACCTGCATTTGTAAAATGTCACATAATATAAATAATAATGTGTTTTTGTGGAGCTTTTCTCCCCAGGCCTCTACTGAAAATGGATATAAATCCAGTTGGACTAGCCCGGTCAACAAATGTAAAATAAAATAAATAAAGTGGGTGACTTCACCTCTTGCAAAAGACCAGTTTTCTGAAGGGCTTAGTCCTATCAAGGTAGAATCTGAGCTGTCTGTGCACGTCCAAGGAGTGCAGGATCCTTTCCCCTTTATTTTGTGGATTAGGGAAGAAGGTTGGCAAATGGATGGATTGGTTGAGAGCCACACTGGACACCATCTTAGGCATAAAGAAAGGGTTAGTCATGAGGGGAAACCATGTCAGCATGGAAAATAATGAAGGGTTCCACAGCCATAAGTGTTTGTAGCTCAGCCACTCTTCTAGCTGAAGTGATGGCTAAAAGCAAGGCTGTTTTCTAAGAGAGGAACTTTAACTCTGCTGATGCTGCAGGTTCAAAGTGGGGAAGACTGAGCTTTTCCAGTACAAAGTTAAGGTCCCAAGCAGGGGTGGGTGCTCTCTTTGGCGGCCTTAAGTTGATTGCCCCTCTCAGGAACAGTTTGATAAAAGGGTGCTAGAAGAGAGGTGGCTCAGTGTTGTAATGAGCCGAAATGGCTGAGGCATGTATCTTAATGGAGGAGGAGAACAGGCCCTTGTGGAGTAGATTTGCTAAGAAATCTAGGATTAGAGGCAGAGAGGGCAGAGTTGTGTCCTCTCCTTTAGACTGAATCCAGGAGCAGTACCTTTTCCACTTATCAGCATAGGATCTTCTTGTACTGGGTCTTCTGGCTTCAAAAATGATGTCCAGCACCTGCTTGCTTAAGGTTGCTGGGGCAGAATTCAAGGAATAAGCCAGGCTGCAAGATTTAGGGTTTGCAGTTGCGGATGCAAAATCTGTCCCTCCTGCTGAGAGAGCAGGGTTGGGTTCTGGTGTAGGTGCCAGGGTGGCACCAGTGACAGGCTGCACAGAAGTGGGTACCAGTGCTGGTGTGGCCAGTCTGGGGCAATCAGAACTGTCCTTGGTCTGTCCTGTTTTATCTTGAGTAATACTCTTGGGAGGGTCTACATTATATAATCGAACGCTTAAAAAAGCGAATGATGAATAATCGAACCCATGTAAGCGAAAGATTACAATCTTGAAAGCTCAGAACAGCGATTTATTTCCAAGGGGAAAAAAAATCGCTGTTCGGAAAAAAAAAAAAAAATTTGAAATAATACATAAAGTGGAGGGGGGCTTTGCCCCCATCCCCCCTACTTAAATATACCAACTCCGAGATCTCACTACTGTGCCGAAAACGGCAAAGTACCGGAAGTGGCCAAGCAAATTCTTTCCCTGGGAAAGAATTTGCTTAAAAGCCACTTCACTATTTTGCTTTTTCGCTGTTTTAAGTTTGACCAATCTTCAGTCATCTCATAGGAACCCCTCTTGGGAGAAGGGGGAAAAGGCATAAATTGAGAGATTTACCCACTGAAAAGACAGGGCATCCACTTTCCAGGCCCTACTGTGAGGATTCCATATGCAGAATTTGCTGAGCTGGTGGTTGCAGGGGGAGGCAAACAGATCCACCTCTGGGGTCCCCATTTCTGAATCAGAAGGTTGAAGGTGCTGGGCTCTAATTGCCACTTGTGTGGGTCTAGGAGATTTCTGCTTAAGTCGTCTGCCTGGCAGGAATTGAGCTTGCAGATGGACTTGCATGTCCAAGGCTGTGTTCCACAGGGCCATGGCTAACCTGCAGAAGAGGTTCCCCCTGCTTGTTGATGTACCACATAACTGCAGTGTCTGTTTTTATTAGCAGAGGTGTCCTGGAAAGAGTAGGGATCTGAAAGCTGTCAGAGCGTGCTGCACAGCTAGCATCTCTTTTTGGTTGATGTGCAGATTAATTTGACTTGGGCTCCAGTGGCCCTGAATACATTTGGCATCCATGTGTGCTCCCCAAGCATAGTCTGATGCGTCTGTGGTTAGGGTCTGGGCGGTGTGGGGTTGAGTATAGGGCAGTCCTTTGTTGTGGATGCATGCTACTGCCCACCAAAGAAACTCTGTCCTTAGAAAAGGTATGAAAGGAATGACAGTTTTCAGGTCCTGAGAATGTTAGCACCACAAACGTTTCAAGTACCACTGAAGTTTCCTCATATGCAGTCTGGCATATGTAATTAGTAGCATGCATGAGACCATGAACCCTAGGGCCTGCAGGATTTTCCTTGCAGATAGCTAGGTTCTGGTGGCCATTTGAGTAAAACAGTCTATCAGATAGGCTTGTTTTTCTGAAGTGAGGAATGCCATCTGGGATGCTGTGTCCAAGCTTGCTCCCAGGAATACAATCTTTAGACTGGGGACTAGTTTTGATTTCTTTTCGTTGATGGTGTACCCCAGGGATGTAAGAAGGTTTTTTTTACAAATGTCAGGTACTGCAGCAGCAATTCCTGACTGTCCGCTTGAATCAGGCAGTTGCCCAAGAACGGGTAAATTTGGATATTTCTCTGCCTGCAGTAAGCAATGGCTGGAGCCAGACATTTTGTGAATACTCTGGGAGCAGTGGATAAGCCAAAGGGAAGTGCAGAGAACTGACAACACACAGATCCGGCCCCGAAACATAGACATTTCCTGCATGACTCCCTTATAGGGATGTGCAGATAGACTACTTTTAAGTCTAGGGTGACTAACCAGGCATCTTTGGCTAGCATAAGTAGAAGCTGCTGCAGGGAGAGCACCTTGAATTTTGGTACCACCAGGAAGGTGTTCAGAATTGAAAGATCTAGGATTGGGCACCAATTGCCCACTTTTCTGGGTACCAGGAAAAGTCTGGAATAGAATCCTTGACCTATCTGTTCCGCTGAAAGCGGATAAATTGCCCTGATAGAGAGCAGGGATAGAAAAAGAAGTTATGTACTCACCATAACGTTATCTGAGTAGGTACTTCATTTGTCTGCAACCTGTGGGTATCGGATCCGACCTCGGATCCGAGCCGGCAGCTTTCCAAGCTAGAAGATCCAAGCTCCTAGCTCCTCTCCCTACCCATAATCCCCTGCTACATGCTGTATTACCTCAGATCGATTTTTGCCCCATCACACAACTCATAACCTCGACAGAGGAATACACCAGATCTAACTTCCTGACAAGAGAATTTCAGGTGACCAGAGATCCCGACAAAGGTTTGGGGGATGGCAGGGGGGGATCGGTTGCAGACAAATGAAGTACCTACTCAGATGGAACGTTATGGGGAGTACAGAACTTCTTTATCTGAAGTAGTTACTTCATTTGCTCTGCAACCTGTGGGACAGAGTCCCCAGCTACCTAGGAACAAAACTGGGTGGCCTTTACGGAAGGATATTCCGAAGCACCGCGGAGCCAAAGGAAGCCCTACCTCTCGAAATCATACCTAGTTTATAATGAGAAATGAACGTATGAGAACAGGACCAAGTAGCTGCTGAACATATGTCGTCCAAGGGAACCCTGGACCAAAAGGCTGCTGAGGTGGCCATAGACCTTGTAGAATGAGTGTGAATTCCAATAGGAGCTGGTTTGCCTGAAGATATATACCCGTGAATTATGCACTGACAAATCCAATTTGCTATGGTCACTTTGGAAATGGCTCTACCCATGGCTGATTTTGCAAAGGACACAAACAACTGGTCCGACTTGCGAAAATCCTTAGTTCTGTGCAAGTAAAAACGCAGTTGTCTGTGTACATCCAGTTTATGCAATTTGTATTCCCCTCTATTCTGAAAATTTAGGAAGAACACGGGTAAATTTATTGATTGATTGATATTTGACTCTGAAGCCACCTTAGGTAAGAAAGACGGGTTAGTCCTGAGGGACACTCTATCCTTGTGAAAAATGAGGTAAGGGGGTTTCATACACAATGCTTGAAGTTCTGAAACCCTCTTGGCCGAAGTAATAGCCACCAAAAAGGCCGTTTTCCAAGACAAGAATTTTAAAGGAACCAAGGCCGCAGGCTCAAAGGGTGGACTTGTCAGGGCTTGTAAGACTAAAGTCAAATCCCATGGGGGTACCACAGCTTTCACAGGTGGCTTCAAAAGAAAGATGCCCCGCAAGAAAGTTTTGCATAATTTTGTAGATGCCAAGGACCCCTAAGCTATCTCCCACATGAAAATGGGAGATGGCTGCTAACTGCACCTTAACCGCAGAAGCACTTGCGCCCTGCCGAAAAATCAGCGACAGGAAGTCCAGGATAGTCGGAATAGGAACTGTAAATGGATCCAGGCCCATGTCTTTAGCCCAGACGGAGAAACGTTTCCATTTACTATTGTAAATTTTCCTGGTAGCCGGCTTATGAGCCACGACCAGTATGGCCTTCACAGGAGATGAGATACCGGGAGTCCTAGCCATCAGTGGAACTGGATCAACCAAGCCGCAAGCTTGAGGTTCGCCAGGTTTGGAGTTTGGTATCCTGCAGGATGCGAGATCAGGTCTGGAATGGGATCCAGTATCCATGGAGGAGTCACACTGTGAGACCGCAGATAAGGAAACCAGATCTGGCGAGGCCAGAATGGGGCTATGAGGACAACTCTGCTCCCCAACCGACAGGCTTTCTGTATGAACTTTATCATAAGCGGGAGGGGGGGGATAAGCATAAAGGAGACTGGGAGGCCAAGCATGAACTAGAGCGTCTCTGGGATTTTCCCTTTCGGGGGGAAGTATTCCGAAGTACTTGCTGCATTTTGTGTTTAATGGAGAAGCAAAAAGATCACAGCGAGGCCAACCCCATTTGCGGAAGATCTGCTTCGCAACAGATGGATTGAGACCACTCGCACGGAGAGAGAATTACTCGACTCAGTTTGTCCGCTAATATGTTGGACCGTCCCGGAATGTGCGTTGCTACCAGAAACCGGTTGGTGGATATCGCCCATTCCCAAACTCTCATAGCCTCTCGACAAAGGGGGTAAGACCTGGTTCCTCCCTGTTTATGTACCAGACTATTGACATGTTGTCCATCTGGATTGCAATAGTCCCCAGAGGGAGAAGGTCATGGAGTGCTTGCAACGCTAGAAGCACCGCCCTCATCTCTAGGACACTGATATGCAAAGCGGTCTCTAGGAAAGTCCACGTATCTTGGACGGTTGTGCCCGAACAATGCCCCCCCCCCACCCGTGGCGAGAAGCATCCGTGGTCAACATGGCTTGGGGCGGTGGAATCACAAAGGGTCTCCCTTCCCTCAGTTCTCGCGCGTGGAGCCACCAAAGAAGGGAGTCCTTGCAAACTCTGCTCAGTGGTATCGGAGTGTTCAACGGGTGGAGTAATAGCAACCACTGAACTTGAAGGGTCCACTGCAATACCCTCATCTGTAGACGTGCATGAAGGGAGAGACCGATCGCCGCTGCCATATACCCTAGTGCCCTCAGGACTAACTCCGCTGCTGGAGCAGGACTCTGAAGAAGGGCTAGTACCTGAAACGACAAGCTGCTCAGTCTGTCTGAAGTTAGAGTAGCTCGAGAGATACTGGTATCCAACCTGGCCCCTATGAACTCCAGGACCTGAACGGGGCAAAGAAAGGATTTCTGTAGATTCACTGAGATGCCTAAGCTCTGGGCAAGAGTCAGAGCGTAATCCCTTGCCACGCAGAGCTGATGCCTGTTGGCGGTAAGGAGCCAGTCGTCTAGGTACGGGATGACCTGAATGCCCTGAAGTCTCAGGTGGGCTGCAACCACTGCCATGACTTTGGTGAACACCCTGGGGGCTGAGGTGAGGCCGAACGGAAGAACCCAGAACTGATAATGACTGGCTCCCAGCTGGAAGCGGAGAAACCTTCTGGATCGTCTGTCCATCGATATGTGGTACTACGCATCCTTGAGGTCTATAGAGCACATCCAGTCGTTCTCCCGCAGAAAGGGGAGAATTGATTGGAGGGTGACCATCCAGAATTTTTCCTTGGGAATAAACAGGTTCAGAGCAGAAAGGTCTAGAATGGGTCTTAGGTCCCCAGTCTTCTTTGGCACCAAAAGGAACCTGGAGTAATAACCCAATCCGGACTGGTCTAGGGGGACGGGCTGGATGGCTCTTTTTTCTAGCAACTTCGACACTTCTGAAGCCGCTGCCTCCCTCTGATCGGGTGGTACATCGGGGAGGCGTCTGGTCGTGGGGGGAAGGTTTATGAAGGGGATGGAATAACCTCTGGATATGATACAGAGCACCCATCGATCTGTCGTAATGGACTCCCAATTTGACAGGTGCTCCGTCAACCGCCCCCCGACTGCCTCCAGAGAGGGACAGCCGGGTAAGCCATCAGGGCTGTTGCACGGGTCTGTCAGAGAAAGGTTCTCTAGACCCAAAGTTATGCGGTCCCCCTCTGCCTCTGGGCCGGCGCCCACCTTGTCCTCCTCTGCCTCTAGAGGACGAGGGGTCCGAAGCTGGATGGGACTGCCGAGACTTGCGGAACCACAGCTTCTTTTGTCCCCTCTGATTCCTTGAAAAGGATCGTTGGGGATTAGAGATCGTTGGGGATTAGAGAAGCGGACTCCGACGGCAGACAGCGTCTTCCCGTCCTTCTCGCTTTGGACCAGCGTTTCGCGAACGGTCTTGCCGAAAAGCGAAGACCCGTCAAAGGGCGCATTCGTGAAGGACGCCTTGAAGGGATCCGCGAAATTGCAAAGACGGAGCCAGGGGTGACGCCGCAAGACGACCCCGGCTCCACTGGCCCTAGTGGCTCCCTCCGTAGCATGGGAGAGTAGCCGCATGGACGTGTTAGATATGGATTTTAGAGTGGCCATACGAGTCGAAAAAACATTCTTGTCCTTGACCGACATGGACTCCGGGGGGCTGCAGCGTATTCCTTAATCAAGTCTTGCTGTAGCCTAATGGTATGTGCCATATAGTTCAGCGCCCTTATCGAGAAGGTCGCTGAAGCAAACATCCGCTTCCCAATGCGGTCCAGCGCTCGAGATTCCTTATCCGGCGGGTGAACCGAAGAACTCTCCTGTGCAAGTTCTCTCTTGGTGGCAGCCGCCACCAACATGGCATCAACAGGAGATCCCTTGGCCCAAGACTGTCTATCCGTTGGGGGGGCTAAGGACCTTGTCGGGTCGTCTCGGGATTGGCTCCACGGTGTCGGGCTCCTTCCACGCCCTGGTAGTAATTAAGTCTACCAGGGGGTCAGCCGGAGGAGACACCTAGGAGGTAGACAGGCCTGCCTCAAATGCCTCCAGGAACACGCATTCATCCGAGGAAGGTTTTTGGGCAGACCACCTCCCTCTAATACGCAACATTTCCATGATGTCTCCGAAGGAGACATCTTCAGGGGGTGACCTTGGGGAACCTTTCCCCTTCATCTAAATCCGTGTCGGTGGTGATGGACTCAGGGGAATCCAGGGGCCTCCTTTTACACCTACATTTACGAGGGACCTCCTTGGTGGGACTGTCCGAAGAGGGCTCATCAACGGGTTCTTGTTCCTCCAAGGGAACCAGCTGGAGGGCTTGAGCAGGCTGTCCCAATGGTCGGATGACAGAGGATAGACCCACATGCAGCGGGGGTACGGGAGGAACCGAAGCCCAAACCGGGGACCTGGAGGACCTCGACAGTACCTTCTCCACTACCTCAAAAGCTGGAGAACTACTCTCGCCAGGCTCCGAAAGTAATCTCCTTGGCTCCGAGGTAGGGATCGGGGTCGGTGCCGATGCAGTCGGAGCCGAGAGAGAGGTATGCTCCGAACCCAGTGCCGCCGAAGACACACCAACTCCCACGGATCCGACGCTCAGCCCTCGGCCCCGAGAACTTGGATCCGACACGTTCGAGGGCACAGTCGGTGAAGAGACCGGAGCTATCGGTGCCGACGAATCCCTGGCTCCGAAAGGGCCCAGATCCGATGACTCCAAGACCCGAAAACGAGTCGAAGAAGGAGTGATTGGAGCAAAAATGGGGGCCGCAATTCCCCCCCAGAGGGGGGGAAGCAAGAGCACCCCCCCCATCTGCATTTGGGTCTGTATGAATCGATGCATCATCCAATCCATGTCCGCGTCGGTGAGGCTTCTGGTCGACCTAGAAGTCGCCGAGGCGGGCCGGGAGGGCCGCCTCGACGACCTCGAGCGACGCCGACACTCCGGCGAAAAACATGGCGAACGGCGCCGAGAGGGGAAGGATCCGGAGACCCTCGAGGGAGACCTAGCCAGCTTAGATGGCGGGGCTGAGGGTTGAGTCTCAGCCCGGCTTTTCTGAGACTTGTGCCCTTCCTTGTCCTTGTGCCTCTTCTCTTTGGAGGAAGAGGCACCAGAGTCCCCCGAGCTCAAACCCAAAGAAGGAGGTTGAGTCCCCGGTTGAGCAGGGGGCGCAGAAGGCACCGGGGCTGCCGAGGCAGCCTGAGCAGGAGAGGAAGCAGCAGCAGATTCCTGGGGAAGCAAGCCCGCCAGCATCAGCTTATTCTTCCTGTCCCTAAGTGCCCGGGGGTTAAAGGCCGCACATATTGGGCAGGCCGTAGATAAATGGGCCACCCCCAGGCATAAAACGCACTGAGTGTGGCCATCAGCAGGAGAAAGCTTATGGCCACACTCAGTACACTTTGAAAAAATGGCTTTGGGCCCTTCAGCCATTTTGATCAACACTCACACATGCACACCCAAACACTAAGGGGGAAGGGGTGACACACAGAACACTACCTCTAAAAAAAAATAACGAGTATCTAAACTACGTCTAAAAAACCCAGGGATACTACTCACACACACACTAAAAAATACAATCTTCCCAGTTGAGAAAAAAGTTTAAGAAAGGTAACGATCTCACCAAAAGTCAAGGAGCGCTTCAGCCGCGGCAAAAAACGATCTGAGGTAATACAGCATGTAGCAGGGGGATTATGGGTAGGGGGGAGGAGCTAGGAGCTCAGATCTTGTAGCTTGGAAAGCTGCCGGCTCGGATCCGAGGTCGGATCTGATACCCACAGGTTGCAGAGCAAATGAAGTAACTACTTCAGATCTTGGTTTTTTGCCTCTGCCCACTGGTTTGAAGGAAGGTCTGGGAACCCTTTTGGGGTTGGCAGAGAGTGGAAGTAAAGTTTGTACCCTGGGATACAATGTTGAGGACCCATCGGTCTTTGGTGATGGACATCCAGTTTTTTGCATGAAGGGCAAGTTTTCCTCCTAGGGGCACAAGCAGTTGGGCAGAGGTAAGGAGTGGAGTAGAGAAGTCATTGTGAATTCTTTCTGTAAGGGGGTGGCTTAGCACTCCCTGCTTTGGAGGTGGAGGCACTCCATTCCTTAGATCTCTGCATACCCAGAGACTGTAGTCTGGGGGCCTATTTCCCCTGGGTCTAGTTTGAGATGGCCTGGAGGGGGCTGGAAAGGACCAGTGTTTCGAGGAGCAATGCCTACTGAAACTAGGAGACTGTACTTGTAAGAATTCTTTGACTGTCTGCATATATTTAGCTTTTTCTTTCATCTTTTTAAGCACCTCTTCTGCTTTGGTGCCAAACAGATTGTCCTTGTTCAAAGGAGCGTTTAATAACTTTGATTTGACATGGTCTGGCAAGGTCTGCTCCTTAAGCCAAGCATGCCTTCTCAGTACAGAACCAGTGACTGCTGCCCTGCAAGATGCTTCTAGGGCATCAAAGCCACACTGCAATGTATGCTTGCTGACCTGGCTTGCAGAATGCATACGTTCTCGCAATTCTTTATTTTCTGCACAGTCTGTAAAGGTTGCTACTTTTTGCTTAAGTTCCATAATATGTTTTTGGTACTTCAGCATGTGAAACTGACAATTCAAAGCCCTAATGAAGAGAGTTGTGGAGGTAGATATTTTCTTTCCCCATCTGTTCAAAGCTCTGGAATCCCCGTCAGAAGGGGTGGGATTCTTAGCTGTAGTTGCTTTGATACCTTTAGGCCCCCTGGGAAATAACCTCCAAGTCAGCAGTAGGATTTTTGAAAAGGAATTTGTGAGTCAGGTACTCTGTAGTACCTGTCTGGTTTCCTAGGAGCAGGGGGTAAAGTATCAAGAGTAAGACTGGATTCCATAAAGACATCATCAACAACTTTCAGGACTGGGGGTACTGCTAAATGCCTATGCTGTGGCAAATTTAGAAATTCTGAGTCTCTTTTTGGATTGAGGATAGTCTTGGCATTCCCAATGGAAATGCTCTCAAAGTACGTAAAGTTTCACCAAAAGAAAAGTCCTCTGGAGGAGAGGCAGAGGGAATGGATTCCTCTGCATCTGAATCCTCATAAGCAGATAAGGGCATGTCTTCATAATCAGATACTTCAGAGTCGTCGGACTCTTGGTCTGCTGAAGCTGCTGGGGACTGGTCTCTTTTTCTCTTAGCAGGAGAAGGCTGACTTCCCCTAATCAGCATAACAAGGTCTTCTGCAATTTAAGCATTTGATGTTGTGGCAAGGGAACAGGTACATGCACTTTGGTCATCAGTTTTCTAGATGTAGAGCATACTCTTTGGCCTTAGAAACTCGGTAGTTTTAGACAGAACTGAAGACGTGAAAGAAGTCGTCGGTTTGTGTTGAACATCGGTAGTGCAAAGAATTTCTTCAGAAGCTGGTGCCTGCTCAGCGGCTATGGACCCATCCAAGGTAGAGACATCTGCAGGTTCCATAGTCGCAGAAGAGTCTCGCTGCATACTGGACTCCGAACGGGTCTTGGTAGAGGCCTGCGAATCCACTAAAGCGGGCATCAGGGACTGCGAAAGCGCCTCACTGAGTACAGGCGAACTGGTGATTAGCTTAACGAAAGTGTCGGCGGCAGCTTTGGACCTGTGCGGTCTCTCTCTCTCTCTCTTTATCCTTATGTTTTTTTGGAATATCGGTAGTCGGATGACTTACCAAAGCCATTTCGGAATACGGAGAAAGAGAACGCAAGTATTTAGTGACAATAAGGGCCCGACGAATAGTTCGGACGTTGAACAAGGCACAAAACCGACAGCGAGGTACATCGTGGTCTGGGCCTAAACAGGTGACGCAGTAAGAATGAAAATCTCTGTGTGGTATTTGCTTGCCACAGGCAAGACAATTGTTAAGTTTTTCTGACATCGGTTAGAGCAAGAAAAAAGGATCCCCAATGGGGTAATTAGCTTTAGAAGACTTCAGGATGATTCAGTTGGTAAATGAAAACTCAGGTAACAGCCGACCGGCACTCGTGCGAACTGCTTCTGCTTCGGGCTTCTCAGCAAGAAAGACTGATATAATGGCGTTGGCTGCCTGTTTTTATACCCTTGACGACCTGAGGTCTCTGACAATCGTGCTGACTGAGGGCTACCTGCAGGTAGATAACCCAAGTGTGATGACTGCAACAGTGAAACACAAAGAACATCAAGTCATACTTAGAAAGACTGAAAGCCCTGTCACTGCAGTCCATCTTCTACAGGTTGCTAAGGGGTGACCTGTGCTTGGCTTGCAAGGAAGTCTTTGACTTGGTCCCAATGGAAATGCTACACATTCGTAAATCAATCTGCAGGAGGGTTACTTACAACAGGGATCTTAACCTAGCCTCTGAAACGAACAGGTCATGCTGGAGAGATGCATACATCTCCCAGAGACTGCCACCTCTCTGAACAAGCTTCAGTTCATGTGAAACAGATCCCTCCCTGACCCTCTTCAAAAGCAGCCTAGATCAATGGAAGGGTGACTGCAAACTCACTGCTGAGGTGGCACCCATGTCCCTCCCAGAGAGAAGAAGTTGGTATTAGCAACCAGAGACCCTTACCTCTGTAAACATCACTCACCTAACCAACTCAGGATAAGTATAGCTAGGTTTGTAAGGGCTCTAGAGCCGTTACATCGTAGGAGGTTACTAGGCTAACAGGAATTTCAGAGACGAGAAAAGGAGCAAATGCAGAGCACTTATGGGAAGATCAAGGAGAATTTGGAAAAAGTGCATATCTGGAAATGGCCATCTCGGGCTTAGTATATGCAAGTCCATTTTTCAACCATTCAATCTCACTTGTTTCAGAGGAGTCACTCTAGCAGGTCCCAACACTTCAAAGGGTTACCAATTAAATATTAAAACACTCATGTTAATCCTGGGGTCCTAAACTAAAAAAAAAACTCTGAATATGGTAATCCACAGAAGTAGTCTCTTTAGCACAAGTATACCTGTTGAAATGACTGAATTAGAGTGAAAAAAACAGCATTACTTAACATGAAACCCAGAAGATGAGGGGTCCACAATAATGTTAAGTCAAAATTATCACAAGTGCTGTTGAGCATGAGCTATCTATGTCAAAGGAAAACTCCATCTTGATACTGAGGGACCAATGATACTCAGAATATGAGAAGAATGGAACAGAAAGCATGCCCGCACTGGATCTATGTGGGAGTCTTGCTGCCACCTGTGTATATACCTACTCGGGTACAAGATCAGTGTTACTCCTGCTGGGTGAGGATATATATTACCCAATTCATATCTGCAAAGAAAAAATGGACAGCTTGGAAAATCCAGCTGAAACAGAGGAAAAGGTGTCATGATTTATTATTAAAGTAACCCTCCCCCAGTATAATCTACTTTATCATTATTTATCAGGCGACCTAGAGTAATTCCACAGGTTTTTTTTTCATACAGATACATTTCTTATGATCCTCAAAGATATACATTACCTTCTTAATTAAACAGCAGACCACCTTCAAGATCCATTTAAGGGCAATTAAAACCTGGCAAGAACCAGAATCTAGGATAAAAGATTATAACATCAAGGCCTTTTACTCCTACAGTGTTAAGGCTGCTGAAGACACCTAAGGTCCATCCAGACATCATTAAGGTACATACTTTTTTCCCAAAAAAAAAAAAAAATTCCCTTCCAGCAACCCAACAATATGCAACATTTCTGAGAATGACAACAAGTCCAATGTGTGATGCCACTAAATTTCTCACAACAGCAACCCCCCCCCCCTTTTTACATCTGTGGACAGAACATACCAATTATTTTTTGAGACTATGTTATTCACCTCACTACCTACAGTTTTCTGGTGACATACATCTACACCCTCTAATTCACTTACATAAACTCATTGTGATAATACATGCTTCAAACTCAGCAGATATGTGAGATTAACTCTGGTATGGTAGACCTCCACACCTTGTTCCTTGCATTCATTTCCCACAGTGTACTCCATTTTTGTATATTTGGCATATATTTTGGCCCCAGCATTCAGTGTTCTGAGATTATCTATGGACTGTTTCACACACATACCTGTGTTACATGTGGCATGCTGGCATAACTATGAGACAGTTGCTGAGGGTGGATGTACAGTGGCTGCTGCTGGAAGCTGCTCTGAGGAGACTGTGCATTTGGTGCTGGCGTTATGGACTGTGGAGCTGCTGCTGCCAATGCTGAAGGATGGTACATACTCTGCTGGGCCTGTGCGGGGGCCAGGTGTGGAGGCTGACCTGGTTGATGCTATGCACAATGACAAAGATGAAAAGGAAAATCAGACAATGGCCTGTAAACCTGGTTCTTGAATGCATTACAGTAAAAAAATAAATAAAACAAAAATAAATAACTGACACATTCTGTACTACACTCTAATGCCAGCATTGACCAACACTTCAGCATTAGTGAAATAATGCTAAATATCTGGGTATTTCTGCAGGCTAGTTCAACTTCTGCTCTGTACAAGAAACCACAACAACCATGAGTGCCACCCTTCCAAAGTAAATAACACCAAGGTAGGTGAGGTAACAGACCCAGGAAGAAAGCACAGTTGTTTCGTCAACTTACCATAACGGTTGATGTTCAAGTGTAGTCATTGCTGGCGTCATAACTTCAGGGATCTCTGACACAGGCAGAGTCTGCATCCAGCCACAGTTTCAGAGCTCATCACCTTGTCCCAAACATCTCCACATTGCGGTATTAAAGCAGTTGTCTTGTCACGCATTTTCTGCTCTTCCCTGTCTTCATTAAGAATCCACTCACACTGAGAAAGGCAAGATGCCTGCCTGGGAAGGAAGTTGCTTGATACAGAGTATGCAAAACTGTTATGCCTTAGAACCTCACTAATCTATTAAGAGAGACAGCAGGGCCATATAGGCTTGTATGGAAAGAAAGACAAACAGAACAAAGAATAAGGAAGAGACTTAATCTTGATCCCACTCCAGTCCAGTGCAACTTTAATATGAAGAAAGGAAGGAGGGTAGGAAAATCAGCAGCAGTGACTAACACCTCCAGTGTTATATTGATGACACAATTGTGCTATATTCTTTGCTTAAATTACTGCTGCAGTCAACTTTTGGATAATTCCCAAAGAGTCCTTCCATTGTTTTTTTGTGTAGCTGGTGGTCCTGTGGATGAGGAAGGTAATATGCCCTTCAGGGATATTGACGCAAGCACTGCTCTAGCCCTGGACCTAATGTCTAGCCTGTAGTGTTCACAGGAAGTGCGGCCTGATGACCATGTGCTCCTTCTGGAATATTTTCAGTTGGAGGCTACCTTTATAAAACCAATTATGTCATCTGTACCCCCAGTGGAGGGAGACCTTACCCGCCCAGGTAAATGCCTTTGAATCTGTGGAAGAATACAAACCAATGGTATAACCACTTGGAAGAAATCTGCCTTGAGTTAAGAAGTCCTTTTTTGTTTTTAGTAAATATCTAAAAATAAATGGTTATTTTCTGTATGCCTTTGTCCTCTCCAGGCTGTACTTTAACTGTCTGAATAAATCTAGAGACCGAAGGTTTCTTTCTTCATTGTTCTATGGTTTTGGGGAAAAAAATGGATGATGAACTATCTGGTTTAGATCCACTTTTGTCACTACCTCTGTCCAAAAGGAGGATTTAGTGCACAAGGCAACCCAACTTAAATGGACAACTAAAAAAGGTTCTCTTTGCACATGGCAGCCTGCAATTCTGTGACCCTCCTGGTTGAGGTGACCACCATCAAAAATACTTTATTCCACAAAAACAACTTTACACAGGCTGATCCTGCTGGTTCAAATGAAAGCAGTATTACTTTCTCCAGCACATAATTCAGGTCCCACGGTTGCACAACTGACTCCTTTGGGGGGGGGGGGGTCCTGAGGTGCAGTGCCTTTCAGAAAATGCTCTACTACCCTTCTGAATGTGGGTGGTGGGACCAAAGGTAAACAACACAGCTATAACTGACAGGTGCACTTTAACTGAAGTATGAGCAAGACTCTGCCAAATACTGCAGAACCCCTTGTACTGCTGCAACAGCAGGTATCAGACATCTCATTTGGAGCTACAGGGGGAAGAACCTTTTCCACTTTATCATATATGACTTTTAGTTCATGGATTTTTTGTCTCGCTCGTTATAACAGACAACTGGTGTTCAAAGGGGTAACAAAGGTAAAACTTCCAGACAGACAAATAGAGGGTCTTGAGACTCAGACATACCACGGTGCCCTCCCTCTACAAATTCGGTTCACCAGCCTGGGCAAAACCACTAGATTCTCCTGGTCACTAAGATGAGGCAAAAGAAAGTACAGCTGTATAAGAATTTATGGTAACAGTACACATCCTACTAATCACTGTTGCAGTATTCCAAACTACTGGGATATCTCTCCAAGGGTAGCCGAATGTCCGGTCAGCATACCAAAGCCAGGGACCTTCCATACACCATATGTCAGACATACACCCTCCACCTGAAGGCATGAGATATATGAATGATGTACAAGTGCAAATCTTTCAGAACTGATCTGCCTCAGGAAAAAAAAATGGAGCAGTCAAAGAGGGGAAAAAGAGCTATGTACATCCACATCAAGAAAAAAGGAACATATGTCCCCTTGGCCAGCAAACAGAAAAAAAACACAACAGAGGTAAGGGGGGAGGGACGGAATACTGCAACTGTGATTAGTAGGACATCTACTGCCATGCTAAATTATTAAATAACTGTACTGTGTTCTTCCTTAATCACTGCTGCAATATTCCTTACTACTGGGAGAGTATGAAAGCCATGGAAGTGACTGGGAAAAGAAAGAACAAAACAGCTCTCAAAAAAAAAATGGAGGCTGGACCTAGCAAAACCTGCTCTGGCTCTAGACATAACATCCAACTGATTGAGCTTAGTAGAGTATTTAGGTACAAGAACACCAAACTGCAGCTTCTAGAATGCTTCTAGCATCACGACCCTTTAGAAAGGCCGAAGAGACAACTACTCTAGTAGAGCAAGGCCCATCAGAAGGAAGCAGTTTTCCATGAAAACAAAGGGAAATGGCCTTAAATATACAAGAGGAAATGGTTTGCATGCTCCAATTCTACCTTGGATTGCTAAAAATCAATAATCTGTTTTATGGACATTGGTTGCTATTGCAATAAAGATAATAAAGAACTGGAAAATTAATTTGTTCTGGATTTTATAAACTATCACTGTTACATGACAAAATACACATTATTGCTATGAGATCAAATAAAAGAAAGTCGATCAATCAGTGGAAAATGTAGTAATGTTGTTAGATAAATGCAACAGTCAATTGTGTCACTGCTTAATGAGATGCTGTTTATTATATTATTGGTTTACCTGTAAATATTACAGTAATTTTGGTTCCTTGGGAATAATTTCTTAAAAAACAAAAGAAAGAAATGGTTTGCTTGGAAACTGCCTAACTGACCCAGACTCAGCACAGCTTAAAAGAAGCCTCACCAGCATCATAGCTGCATTTAATAGAATACTTAGTTATCTATTTAACAGAACTAAACAGAGAAAGAGCTTTCATCTTATCATCTGAATCAGGCATATTAGATGAAAGGCCCTTCAGTTTAGAAAGGAGAGTGAGCACATACCTTGCCATATGTGTCTTGACAATTTCTCTCTCTACATGCTGAAGTAGCAGAGGTATACACCCTTTTACCATGCCTAACCACGGCTCTTTATAAGTAGACAAGACTTTAGGGGAAGACAAGAGCTTAGTGGGCTTGTCAGTACAAGCACAAATGACACACCTGAAAGAGAATTCTTACAAAGGAATTTGAGCCTCAGGAACCTTACAAAACCTAGCCGTTTTTCAGGAGCAGAAAATTGAGACTCTCACTTTTCAGCATCAGACCTAAAGGTATCCAACAGTGCTTCCACTACAAGGGAAACTTTTGAAGGCTTAGGGGTGTCCACCTGAAGCAAATCATAGCATCTTTGAACCTCAGACACCTGTGAGCTTTCCCAAGTAAATGCTGCATCATTTTAAAGATAGCATCCTCAAAGGAAAGCTCGTCCAGAGGAGAGAAAGGGAATCACCCTCTTCAAAACCCACAGCTAAAGAAGAATGGATCTGGGAGGAATAAGCTAAAGATTCTCCTTTAGAATCCAAATATTTTTTGTCAAAAGAAGAATCCCTAGTCCTTTTCAAAGGAGCTGAAGTGGAACGAAATGAAAAACTGAGAAGGCTTCAAAGCCTTAAATGATTTTAAATAGCTCCCAAGTAAAGTCCTGCCATTCTCTCTGGAGGTCTTTATCAATGGGAAAAATAGGATTAGTTTTCAGCTTCTTTTTAACTGGGACCCCCCACCCCCAGACAAACCTAAGAGGATCTGATCCCTGAAATACCTCTATTAAGGAACCTAGAACCTCCTTATGTAAAATAATCTGCAGACTCCCCTGGCCCTTTCGATACAACCAACATAGGATTCCCCTTCTTGTCCTCAGTGGAAGTCTGCTCAACCCCAGCAGACATGTGAGCAACCTGTCCCATACTGGCCTCCACGGGGCCATGACAGCAGAAAATGGAGGTGCAACCAGACACTCCAATTTCTCGTGATCGGACCAATAGAGACATCTGGTAGCAGCTGCCAGTAGAAATCTTGAGTTTAAACTTTGACTTCTTTAATGAAAACTGGATGTCTGGGGGTGGGGGAATCCAAGGACATGGCCCCTTAAGCAAGAAGTTTGAGACATTGGTTCTCAAGACACACTGACAATGAAGACAGATGGCTGAACGTAGTCTTAGGAACCAATGCCTGGAAAACAGAACACACACTGAAAATGCTCCACACCTATGCAAAAAGGCACTTATCGTGGTGGCCCTTATGGAGGACCTTTCTCCCAAAATCACATTTCCCTTTTCTGGATGACATGCACCTAAAGTAAATGGTATTAGAAAATAGGAAGGATCCCCAACATGGTACTTATCTACCCAGTGGTTAAGTAGTCAGCAGAAAAACGGATGAGCAACAGACCAAAAGTGAAATGCTGTGTTCAGGACTGGAGGGAAAGATGTTCTGAGGGTTTTGTGCTTGTAAATCACTTATGCACCTCAAGTCTTCAGCTGCAGGGCACACATCTGACATATGCAGCATGGAAAGGCCTAGGCTTTGGTATGCTGCCTTGACATATGGCTGCCCTTGGCAGAATATCTCAACAATAAGAAACACTTCAACAGTGATTAAGAACATCCAGTGTTGCGTGGGCCAGAGTTTTGTAATTCGAATCATCTTGGCTTCTTCTCCTGTATGTTCTGTATCATTTCTGTGACATGAGCCAGAGATGAAAGGAAAACAGGAACTCACCTCTCCAGCAAACAGACAGCATCCACTGCCCAAGCTTTTGGGTGTGGGCTCCAGAACAGAATTATATGACCTGAAAGTTCTTGTGAGAACAAAAAAGGGCCATCTCCAGTAATCCCCACTTCAGTGTCAGTGACAAGAAAACCTCTCTGTGCAGTGTCCACTCACTGGGCGGGGCCTGATGAGGTTCCATTTTTCTGATTCTATAGTAGGTTATCTCCTGTGGGAAGTATGCTGTCTTTACGGTCATGCTATGACTTATGGCCACCTTCCATGTTTTCAGCACCACCCTGCCTAGCTGAGAGAATTACGTCTCTTCCCAGTTTGCTGATGTACGACATTACTGTGGAGTTGTCTGTAGCAATTCACAGGACTCCCAAGAATCAAAAAGGGGGTTGAATACCTTCAGTGGAAACTGAACAGTCAATATTTCCTTCAAGCTTATATGGAGTTAGGCCTCTTACCTGAACAGGGTGCTCTGTACCATTAGGCTGTGAGAGTACACTCTCCAAGCCTGCACTGATACATCTGTAACCAAGGGCCTTGTTGTAGGAAGTGTGTGTTTTTTTTTTTTTGGGAGGGGGGTGGCATTCCTCTGTTTTCCTCAATAGCTGAGACTCATCATCATTTTTAAAGATGATAGGGGTTTGGAGGGTGTGTTCCGGTGAATAAGCCTGTTCATTTCACATACTCCTGAGTTATCACAGGATATTCCGTATAGGTGAGTGGCCCAAAGGTACCATTAGAATGATGGTGGCCATGTGCCCTAGGACCCTTAAGATCTTCCTGGCTATCCATATAGGCTTCCTCATCAATGCCCGGGAAAAAGTCTGTGCAAGACAACATTCCGTCCTAAGGGAGAAACAACCTTTGGGATGACCCCCCCCCCCCGACTTCTGCAGGCACAGTATAAAGCTTAGATTCTGCATGCATTTGCTGTGTAAAGCAGAGAGCTTTCACCACCTCCTCCTTTCCAGGTGCTTACAGGTGGCAATCATACAGATATGTTTACAAATATATACCCTTTGCCCTCCACTGAGCAGCCATGAGAGCTAGGTATCTAGTAACTACTTTTGGAGCAATGGACAAGGGTAAGTAAGAAACCTGGAGGTGACCACACCTATAAGAACTATCTTGTACATCTCCTGTCCTCCTTATGGATGGGGGTGTGTAGGCATGCATCCCTTAAATCCACGGTGATATTAAAAGCCCTTGAACTTAGCAAGAGAAGGAGCTGGAGAGGTTGGCATTTTGGGTTTTTGTACTAGAAGGGGCATGTTTAGTTTGAAGAAGTTGTGAATGGATCTCCATGGACCGTCTTTTCTTGGAACCAGGAGCAGCCTTAAGTAAAATAATTTTCCCTCCTGTCCCTTTGGAATGACCTCTATGATTTCATGTACAGGTTTTGTCTTGAATTTTAGGTGGTACTCCTTTGCAATAATGTTTAGTATCCATCTGTCTGATATACTTTTCCTCTGCTCCTCCACGTAAGCATGTAGGGGCTGGGGTGGGGGTTTAGCTCTAGACAAACACTGATGACTCTTAGAGGAGACAAAGGTCTGTTTGTCCTCCTTACCTCCTTTATCATCCTGTCATTTTGTCTTGTAAAAGGCTTTGCCCTCTTTTGAATGCTTACTCATTCCTGGCTTTCTACAGAATGTACTGTTAGTTTAAGCAATAATACACTGTCACAAACTCAGCAGAAAACACTTTTATGTACTGATTAAGCACTTTCATCCCCAAAAATGGTACTTTAGAATAATCCTGCTTTAACTTGTTTCCCCCTGAAGAAGTCCCACTACTTTGGTGATGAAAGTGCTTATCAATACAATAAAAACTTTCTTCTAAACTCCCGGCTGTGAAATTCTGCTCGCTTTTAGTTCCTGCTATACTTGGGATGGAGGAGGTAGAACATAAGGCAAACCATGCCCATATCTTTAGCCTTCTCTAGGTTCTTAAACACGTTACCACTGTGGCCCAAAAAGTAATCCTCTGTCCAGTGGGGCTGGAGAAGATTACTTTAATGTTTTCAACTAACAGTTGTGAACAGTGGTAGCTGGCCTATGATGCTGTGTTTGCAGTACCATAAGCACAGTTAATGCTATGTCTACCGAGACAAACAGTAGTCCTAATGAGTTGTCCTAATGAAGTCCTAGAGTCTTCCTCTATCCCTCAATCAGATCAAGCTCCATTATTTGCTTAGGAATACATTCTTGGAACTTCAAAGTATGAACCTTACTATTCAAAGCTCTAAACCCTAACTAGTTGAAGTACAAATTTTCTTATCGTACCTGCCCAAAAGTCCACTTTTCTTATCATCAGAACAGTACTTCTCCCAGGAAAAAGTTTAGTCCTTTTGTTGCTTCCAGAGAGAAGAGATCTGGGTCTGCCACCAGATTATGGTAAAGGAAAGAATAATGGCCTACACCTTGTAATAGCTGTCTGGTCTTTCTGAGACTGAAAGATGCAAGTTGGGAGTTTTGGGACCCCCCCCCCCCAAAAAAAAAACATCTAGGACTACTTCCTGTACATGGGAAAATGCCACTGGTTTGGTGGGATCATAACCAAACAACTCCAAAGACATACTTTGGGAATTAGAAACATTGGTTCTCATATGGGCCAAAGGTATCTCCTAAAGCCAATCTATCCATAGGGAGTATGTGGCTAAGGTATCCTTGCAACCGGTCAGGTAACCCAGGGGAAGAATATCTATTATCTATAATCTAGGTCATCCTTCTCTTCTTCGTTCTGGATGACATCTGGTTCTATGGAATCTTTTATGAGGACGGTTGGAAAGTCCCTGCTGCATTTAAAAGGGTATTCAACCTATGCTGATCTGACATATTCAGGATGCCAACCTTGCAAAAGAAGTCAAGTCAAAGGAATTGCTGCCTTGCACCAAAGTCTCACTGCCAACGAAAGTCAACTGCAAATATTGTAGAAATATGGCAGGAAACACCAAGCCGAGACTTAGTAAAACTCTTTATTAAAACAATAAAATCAAGTAAAAGTGCACCATAAGCACTTTCAAGCAAACATGCCCTTCTTCAGATGATACATAGCCAGTAAGATACATATTTTAAACCTTATCGTCACCAATCAGAAACTAGTATTTTACCCTCCTTTTCCTTAGGATGGGCTTTAAAGGGATAGCAGCATTTAGACCAGGATGTCTATCTGCCCCAAGCTTTATTATCCATTGAATTTCATTACATTCAGTCTCATTTGCTATATCATCACCTCTGTCATGGTTATAAATGAATTGTAACACCATAAACAAAATGAATTCCCAGCATTCACTTCTGTGTTGTGCAAGTGCATTATGTACATTCTTATGCTTAATGTCTGAAAGATGTTTAAACATTCTACTTTTCAACATACATTTGGTCTTTCCTACATAATATGAATCGCATCCTTGACACATAGCTAAATAAATGACATTGCTAGTTCTACAATCAGCATATTTATTCAAACTATACACCTGAGCTGTTGTAGGGTGTACATATGAATTGTCTCGTGAGATGTAATTGCACACTTTACATCTATGACATGGAAAGGTGCTCACTTGTTTTATTAAAGTAGATTTATGTGTATTACTAATAGGTTCATGACATAACATGTCTTTTAAATTTTTGTTTCTTCTGAAAGTAAATGGCAGCTATTTTGGAATCGGTGAGTAATACTTTCCAGTTCTGTCTAATGATGTCGCAAACTACCCTATCTGATTATCTGAATGGTGAACAGAATGTGAATTATATGTTTGTCACATTGGATGTGAAAAGTCTATTTACTGTGATGGACAATAGTTTTGGGACAGCAGCAGTGGAAAGTATATTACTGAATAAGGCACACGTAGATAACGACACTGATCACAGGATTTGTAAGTCGCTGACATCGGTGTTGGAAGATGTGTGCTTATGTCAAGGAAAATATTACAGGAAGTACGGGGTGCTGCCATGCGCACACCATGTGCGAATTCCTATGCCAATCTTGCACTAACCCATTGGGAGGATAATGTAATATTTACCATACTGCATACATGCAGGCACAAGTTGGGATACTATTGCCGTTTTGTGGACGATGTGTTCCTTTTATGGAAGGGGACAGAGACAGAGTTGCTCTCATTTGCACAATATTTAGAGAGCAGTACAGAATTTTGTAGGTTTTCAGTTACTTATTCCACAATTGAAATTGATTTCTTACATGTGAGATTGAAAAAGAATGAGGAAGGCAATACAGAAACTAGCACTATCAGGAAGGAAGGCTGACGTAACAGCCTGTTATCATTTGACAGCATGCACTCTAGGCACACCTTTGACAACATTGTAAAGGGTCACATTAGCCGGACCTCTCGACTATGTAACAAAGAGATTTGAACAAGAAGTTGGACATTTACATAATAATTTAAAGGAAAGAGGGTATAAACAACGGAAATTAAATAGTTTAATACAAGAGACCAAAAGTAGAAAGCAGGATGTGGCCAAACCCTGGTATACAACGGGTTCTGGTAGAAAAGAGAAAGAAGGTGGTCAAGACACTGAGGTTAGTCATATGCTTCTGACTTAGAGCAGTGATGTGGGAGGCATTTGCGACATCATTAGACAGAACTGGAAAGTATTACACACCGATTCCAAAATAGCTGGCATTGTTGGTGTACAACTCAAATTTACTTTCAGAAGAAACAAAAATTTAAAAGACATGTTATGTCACGAACCTAGTAGTAATACACATAAATCTACTTTAATAAAACAAGTGAGCACCTTTCCATGTCATAGATGTAAAGTGTGCAATTACATCTCACGAGACAATTCATATGTACACCCTACAACAGCTCAGGTGTATAGTTTGAATAAATATGCTGATTGTAGAACTAGCAATGTCATTTATTTAGCTATGTGTCAAGGATGCGTTCATATTATGTAGGAAAGACCAAATGTATGTTGAAAAGTAGAATGTTTAAACATCTTTCAGACATTAAGCATAAGAATGTACATAATGCACTTGCACAACACAGAAGTGAATGCTGGGAATTCATTCTGTTTATGGTGTTACAATTTATTTATAAACATGACAGAGATGGTGATATAACAAATGAGGCTGAATATAATGAAATTCAACGGATAATAAAGTTTGGGGCAGATAGACATCCCGGTCTAAATGCTGCTATCCCTTTAAAGCCCATCCTAAGGAAAAGGAGGGTAAAATACTAGTTTCTGATTGGTGACAATAAGGTTTAAAATATGTATCTTACTGGCTATGTATCATCTGAAGAAGGGCATGTTTGCTTGAAAGCGCTTATGGCGCACTTTTACCTGATTTTATTGTTTTAATAAAGAGTTTTACTAAGTCTTGGCTTGGCGTTTCCTGCCATACTTCTACAATACTTGCAAACCTTGCAAAAGAGTTAAGAAGCCCTTTGCAGGTGAGAAACAGTCATGCTATTCTAGGGTGAGGAAGGTGAAACCTGTGGCTGAGGTCTTAGGATCAGATCTATGGTGTTTGATGAAACACTGCAATTTAGGACAATCGGTCATGCTTTTGATGTCATCTACAACTGGCACCTGTAAACCTTCTTCCTCTTTCTTTATTATGGCTATGAATAGGCAATGTCCAGTAGATGTCATTAAAGAGGACCGCTTTAAGTTCAATTTAGAAAGACATGTCCCAGTCATTTCTCAAGACAACCTCCACAAGGGCTTCATCAGAGGTAGGCAAGCTCCTCAGATGCTGGGTCCAGTGGCTGGATGAGCGCCATGTTACTGGCAACCTTGGACGAAGAAGGTCCTGGGTATCCCCTGACTCCTTGGGCTTGAAGCAAGACTTTTTTGTCTGAATGGCGTAATGACCACTGACCTCAAACTCTAATCAGATATGGATTCCTCCTGCAGCAGAGCTTCCTAAAGACTGCAGCAGTAACTTGTACAAAGATCAAATTTACTTCTCAAGGATGTGCGTTACAAGTCTAAGATTACTGCAAAGGCCTTCATCACATGTTTAAAGTTACAGAAAAAGTCCTCACCCCAGGACACTACCCGCAATCAAAACTCCTTTTGTCACACAAGTTTTAAGAAAAATATGTTTTCAGTTGATGTTGCATACTCAAAACTTAACTCCTGTTTAATATCCCTCTACCCAAAGCACAGACTTTGGCCACCCTATCCAAAGGACTCAGTCCAAGCTACAGTAAGGCACTGGCCTTCTCATGGTCTCAGCTCTATAGTCCACCCAAGAAGGTCACTTTGCGAAGACACTTTCACTGTCCATTAACTGAGAGGTGTAATGGTCCACAGGATGTAATGAAGCTTTAGACAAATATGCATTACTACTTGCACTCAAATTACACACTGTACTGATTAGAAACACTAGCATGACTACGCATTCAGCCTCCACCAAAGGGCAACCATACATACACACACTCACCGGTCAACCCCTTTCCCCAACCTCCTCAAACATCCTCCATAAAAGAAATTAACACTAGCCAGTCTTTACTGCCATAATCTTTTGTAAACTCCAGGATCATCAATGATAAAGACAAAAGTTCTGCCAATGTACCAGCAAATCAGCTATGGAAAATGGTAAGTACTTCAAGGAATACATCTGCAACAAAATAATTCCATGTCCTAAACATCATTATGTAACACACAGCAAATGTTCTGGGTGCCACTAACCCAACTGGTCACAGTATCAATAGGCAAGATGGTTCTACATGCCCACACCAAGAGGCAAAGACCCAAAATATGGCTTTAACATCAGAACTGTGAAAAGGGAAAATAATGAAGCTGCCTTTCATGAAAAGGTAGCTGCCATTTCATCATATTCTCCCACCATAACTTCAGTAAATCAAGCTAACATGAAGCCTTCTATCTCTGTATTAACAAATGCAAAAACGCTTGCAATAACAAATCAAAACATCATCACCTTGGCCATATCAGCACAGTGCTTTCCTCTTAAAAGCAGAAGCCTTACAAAAATACCAAAGACACCAATATATCATGTAAAACTGCCAAATGAAAAGGAATGCTGGCACCTTGATAAGCCATGGCCAGTGCCAAGGCAATTCCAGCTCATATCATGTAGGTCAAAATCTGCAATACACCCCTCCCTCAAAAAAAAAAAGTTCAAACAAAGGTGGTGGTAAGAAGAGGTAAAAGTCCTACTTTAGGGAGTATGGGTTAGGAGCTCAGAGGAAGCTCAGAGCTAACAGGAAGTCAGTGTGCCAAGGACTAACATGATGAATGCAAAAAGGCATTACAACATAAATAAAATAAGAATGACTACTGCTACAGTGTGACATCTCAAAACAGGAAAAGTAAAAGTAAGATGTGGGAACAGGGTGAATTACAGGTAGAAGTACAAAAAACAAAACAAAAATAAATAAAATTAAACAAATTAAATAACAAAATCAAATCAAACAATGCATCTGCTTCAGTAGCACACCAACTCCATCTGTTCCCCAAGGTGTAGGCTGAAACAAAAAGGCCACTGTCAGGCAGCAGTACCTCCAACAGAGTTGCACAAATGGTGAAGCTAGGTTCCTGGCTGATTGACAAGCTTCCTTTATCCAATATCTCGGAGGCGGTACAGCACGTTACCTGCACGGGGCTTGGAGCAGCATGCTGCGGCTGTGGCTGGCTTCCTGTAGGCGTTGTTGCTTGCTGTGGTTGATGGGGGTGCAGAGGTGTACCATGATGAGGGTAAGGTTGAGGAACTGGTGCTAATAAAAAATAAACAGGAAAAAAAAAAGACAGTTAAGATGCAAACCTATAGAAATAAACTGTCCCCCTCTATATTTAATCACCACAAAGACACACCCAGCAAATGTCTGCACAGACCTAAAGGAATACAGAGCCACTTCCATATGAAACTGAAACAAATGTTCTTCCTCGATGGGTCACTCAACACCAGTCAAAATTTAGCATTTCTTTCAATAAAATCCTTTATTCAACGATATTTGCATGCCTGGTCTATCTATGTATGCCTAGAAATCAGATGCCTGTCGCACAAGTAAACTTGTCCTCAGAGCCTGCCAACTGATCTGCTTGACATTATTAGGCACCATTTTTAAATCAAAAGCAATACAGATTTGGCAACACACTATTAAACAAGTTTTGTAAACTTACCAGAGTTATAGAACAGGGAATTCCAACAATATCCATTGATAGAAGTACTCATTTGCAAGGGATGGTGTGAGAACACTCATGACCAATCAAAGAAGAACCTCTCACAGGTCAGGTGGTACAGTAAAAAAAAATAAATAAAAAAATAACAATCAAAAAGCTTTACTGAGGGGTCCTTTGCTGCTGGGCTGAATCCCAAATAGTACCACCAGGGTGGAAGAAGACAGAAGAGAGCCACAAGTTAGATGGCCGAGTTCTAGGAAACAGACTTTCCATAACTGAAGTGACTGTCAAGACAATGATGCCTGGTGATGGTGTTCACTGAAGGACCAAGTAGCCACAATGCAAATGTCTGCAACATAGACAATCTTGAACTAAGCAAAGGAAGTAGTCACTTTTCTGATGGCATAAGTTCTGACCACACACTCACGGCAAAATATCTAGTAGTTGGAAATCCACCTGGAAATGCAGGCCACATCCCTAGAACAGAGGCAAATAGATGATCTGCTCCTTAAATTCATGTAACTTCTAAGGTAGCACCACAGTTGGTGGTGTACATTCACAGTGGGAAGGAGACTCCTACTCACTGGGAGGTTGACAGACTGGATCAGGGAGATCTTCAAAACCATATATTCAGGAAGAATGATGGTTCATCTTGAAGGAGAGCTGGCCTTTGTGAAATACCAGGTGAGTTCCCCGTGTACACAAGGTCTTGAAACTGAGATACATTTCTCAGATGTGATGTTCATCATGACCAAGAAATGAATTTCAATTCAATGTCAACCAGCCAGCCATCTCAGACTACAGACTTCTATTTTATACCATTCTTTGGTAGGTGGACTGGCCTAAGTCTCACTAGGAGTTTGTAGGGAGGGGAATGGGCTCCACAAAAGGAGACAGAGGTGACACCAAAAGACATTTCTGTCCTACACAACGTCATGATATTCAGGAAGAGCTAACACATGAAACTGACAATGGAATAACTCAATGATATAGGCGCCTGAAATACATCACAACGTACAGACCGACTTTCCACCTAAACTAAGAACATCTATTAGAAGACTTAGTCAGCCTCAATCAATAATGATACTACTCCTGGGCTCACAAAGTCTGAGTTAGGGGACCTGCATCAGTAATCAAGCCCTGATGCGGACCTTGATATCTCCCCATCCCTGTGAGAGATCCCTAAGAAACAAGAGCACGCACACTACAGCAATGGATCTAAAACCCAAAACCATGGCCTTCTCAGCCACCAACAAGCAAAGAGTAAAGTTTTGGTCTATCTTCTTGGAACTCTGTGATGAGGTAAGCTCTGCTGAACTGAGCAAAACAGGTGGGACCACATTCTCTGAAGAAGCAGTTCAATTTTAGATTGCCTGACTTCTGGAAGACCCTGACAAGGCATAGCCAGTGAATCCAGACATTCGAGAGAGTAATAAAAGCTAATCTCAGAGCATCTTCCAAGATCAATCAATGACTTGGGAGTTTGAAATTATGACAGAAGGATGCCCTTGTTTATGGCCCATTGACAGACAGGCACTACTTCTATTCACATTGGGGGCGGGGGGGGGGGGGATTGAAAACAAACACCCTTGTTTGTTTAAACAACAGAACAGGTCTCTGACCCAATAAGAAGTCTTGGAAGAAATTGTTCCTCCAAGTCATTCTGGGCAAGTAGCACTACTCTAAACTTTAAATGTCTGATGTGAAGCACCAATTTTTTTTTTGAGGGTGTTCCACAGCTGACGAGAAAAAAAAAATCACCCATCATTAAGATCTGACAGGGATTCAGTTACAAAAAGGGAAAAACTACCAAATGATAACTTGGGATAGCTCATCTAGATACTGGTGATCAGTAAGTCCTTGTGTACAGGATGGCTCTCAAGCCACTGAAACCTCAGAGTCCACTGCAACATCCACTTTTCAAGCAAATAAACAAAATCCACGAAGCCTAAGGAAGCCATCAAGTCCAGAATGTTTGATAGAATCCTCCACACCTGGACTCTACTAAACCCCTACCCCACTGGACAAGGCCATTACCTCCTGGGCCACTACAAGGATTGGAATGAATGACAGTGTAGTACGTCTGACTCTAACCCAATCAAGGGCTTGCTCTGAAATGAGATTGGAGAAGACTTATTTTAAATGTCTGGTGATCTAAATGGATTGCACAGATGGGAGACAGAAAGAAGGGGCTCCTCCAAGTGATCTCAGAAAAGACATAGCAAGAGCTAATCCTCCATGTATTACTGCATGAAAGGAGACCCTTTTTATTGTAAGCCTTCACTACTACAGACAAAATCAGGTTGAAGTCTCTGGAAGTTGAGCAAAAACAAAACTGCAACATCTGGTACTGGAAGTGATGACCATCCAGAGCAAACCAGAAACTAGTTACTGATGTGTTAAAAGGCCATCTACTGGAATGAGTGCTGTTAGCCAGGTCCCTTACAAAAAGCAAAGCCTGATACCGTGCAAGAAGACCTTCTGAAACCAGGTATACCACACACCCAAAGTGCCAAATGTGCTGAATGAAATCACTTGGGTCTAAGAAAGGGACAAACTGCCTAAATCACTTCAAAACGAGAGGAGGCAGGGGTAAATCTCTTATTCCTCCCCAACACAGGGACAGCCTCTTTGGCTCCTTTTTAATGTAGGAAACAGATCAATCAGAACAGCTCTGCTGAAAGGATGACTTCACAGCACATACCTTTCCCATATGAAGGACCTATGACCTCCTAAGCAGGGCTGAAATTGAATTCAAAGAGAACATTCACAAGGGATCAGTGAGTTCTCAAAGTTGAGACAATCTTAGTAAAACAGCCCCCCCACCCCACACACACACACACACACACACACACACACACACACACACACACACACACACACACACACACACACACACACAAGGAATCAGCAATGGGATGTTTATGAAGACCATCATATGGCTCACGTGAAGGGGTTTTAAAAAATCTACCACAAAAGGTGGTTAAGCAGACTTATGTCATAAGATGCATCAAGCACGCAATTCAAACAGAAATGCAAGCCGTACTATCCCCAAACCAAAGACAAATAGATGATTTACCTCCTAAATGTATGCACCTCCTCAGGTAGCATCTGAGATGGTGGTGTACATCTACAGTAAAGGGGGGCCTCTTACCCCAGTTTCTGCTACAGGAAGGTTATTGCACTGACTTAAGGACACCTCTAGAACAACCTATAGGAAAAAATGTGGGTTCACCCTGAAAGACAGTTGGTCCTTGTAAAACACCAAGATCCCCTGCACACAAGGACCTGAAACTAAGATGCATCTCTCAGAGGTGGTAGTCACCAGAAGCAACATCTTCTTTGAACTCCACTTCAATGTCTCCCAACCAATAGTCTCAAATTATAGATGAGCCAATCTTCTTACTGAGAAATTTTAAGTCCCACTCCGAGCTGGGAAGGAAGGGGAGTGAGTTTCTTAACAGAGCACCAGAGCTGACACTAGGCCATGTTTTTGTCCTTCACAAAGTCTTAAGACACAGAAATAACCAATACATACAACCAGATAATGGAATAACTGAAAACAAAATCATATACATATATCATCATGGTACCCTACACCAAACAAAGAACATCTTCCATTAAGAGACTTCCTGATGGCCTCAAGCACCAATGATACTCCCCTCAGAAAGTCTGGCTAAATTATGGGGTCTACATCAATAATTCAACCTGAGAAGGTGGGAACTTCATCTACCACCACCTCACGCCCTTATCAGCTCCAGGGCTGAGTGCTTGTGCACTGCCTGACTCAATAAGGGATGCTGAACATCAAGCAGTGACCCACTGCTTGGCATCACTCCTGCCAAGGGCTGCACACATGGGTCGGAGGTCTGTGTAGCGTCCATCAAGGATATTTTTTCGTTTGTTGGTGTGTGCGCTACTTTGCTTGCCTCCATCCGCTCTTGTGGATTTAGAGTCCACCATTGGCATTAAGCCATGCTTTCTGAAGGTATGCTATGACAAATGCAAATGAACCTCCAAATCAGAAGTTAAAGAACTGCCCGAAATGCATTTCTTGTGCAAAAAGACTTTGCGGATTTAACTTAGCATGGGCCACTGGACTCTAATGGGCACGAAGGAGATCCGCAGAAGTGGAATGAGTCTTTCAGTTTGAATACCCTGGATCAGTAGCTTAACTCTACGAATTGTGACTTTGGTACAAGGCTGGCAGTGGAAAGCTCCAGGCAATCAAAAAGGAGATGGGTGACGGCAAGACTACAGAAAGCATCTCCAAGACAGGAGTTAGGGTACTCCTTATTTAGGCTCTTCTTCTCCCACCAAAGCTGAAAATGGTTGGAAGTCTGAATTGCTCTAATTAAAAATGAACTTCAAGGCTATGGAGTCCAGATGGCCATTCTAGGAAGTTACTTTGGAATTACAGGTTGCAGCTTATTATCAGGATTTTTCTCTGACACAGTGTTCTGGCTGAGGCTTGAAACTCTTCAGGGGGCCCTCATACAACCCTTACAAGAGGAACTTTCAACCACAGCCATCTTCCTGGCAGGAAGACAGGCCAGTGTTTCTCTCAATCTGTAAACGGCATGCTCTGACAGCTACCACTAATGGCACTACATTATGCAATATTCCATCCTAAGTCAATCTAGGTAATTACAGAGGTGGTCTTAGCCAATAATTTAACAAACTCATGAACACTTAAATTTTGTTTCCAGGAAACCAACATGAAAACATTCTACAAGTACATGTCAAAACTGAGCTAAGAAATGTGCCACTGCCGGAAAAAGAACTTAATGGACAGCAACAGTGCTGTGCACAGGTGCCTCCAAGGAACCTCGGGGGGGGGGGGGGTATCAAATGGTGATTTGTGGAGATGGTGAACCCAAGAGTTAATCCATCAAGGAAGGAGGCCTCCTGTATTACAATGGAAAATCTTTTAATGTGGCATCCAGGTTGCCACCTACAGACTAAGCAGCCCAGGTTCAAAAAGTACAGTTGTGTACACTTACCATAAATGTAGATGTTCGAGTGTATTCACTGTTGCAGTCATCACACTTGGGTTATCTGCTTGCAGGTAGCCCTCAGTCAGCCTGATTATCAAAGTCTTAGGTCCTGCGTCGGTTGCCGTCTCATCTTCCATGATGTCAGGTAGTCAGGGGTATAAAGCATGCAGCCGACGCCATTACATCAGTTTTTCTTGCCCCAGGTGTCAGGTGGCCCCATAATGGGAAGCAATTATATACAAGGTTACACCTCCAACAAAAAGCAAATACACCAGAAAGCTTTAAACATAGCAAGCAAAAATAGAGGTATAGTCAATGGAAGTCAGGAGGCTGGAGGGAGGGTAACCAGGACTGCAACAGTGAATACACTCTGACATCTACATTTATGTTAAGAGTACACAACTGTACTATGTTCTTAGTGTTTCACTGTTGCAGTTATTACATTTGGGTAGATTCCCAAAGCTAAGGAAGGGAGGAGGCAGTTATTTAGCATTAGGTCCGGCTATAAGGCCCTGCAAGAATGCAGTGGCAAAACCAGCTCTGGATTTAGAAAAAAATGGCAAGTGGTAATGCTTGGTGAAGGTATGTACAGAACTCCAGGTAGCAACTTCTATGATGTCTCTGGTAGGGACACCTCTGAGAAAAGGTGTAGAGGTAGATGCAGCCCTGGTTGCATGGGGTCTAATCCCCTGTGGGATAGATTTTTTCATGGTGCTTATAGCAGAAATGAATGCAATGGCCTATCCATTTAGAAATGGTTTGCTTTGAAATAGCCTTCCCCTCTGCCCCAGCAGCAAATGCCACCAGCAGTTGTTCAGATTTCCTTTGAGGTTTAGTCCTGTCCAAGAAAAGTCTAAGTTGACTGTGCACATCTAAGGAGTGCAGTATCCATTCTCCTTTATTCTGTGGATTACAAAAGAAGGTTGGCAAATGAATGGACTGATTAAGAGCCACACTGGATACCACATTGGGCATGAAAGAGGGATTGGTCCTGAGGGACACCCTGTCCACATGAAAGATGATGAAAGGCTCCACTGCCACAAGGGCCTGTAACTCAGATACCCTTCTTGCTGAAGTGATTGCTAAAAGGAAAGCTGTTTTCCAAGAAAGGAATTTTAACTCTGCAGTTGCAGCTGGCACAAAATAAGGAAGAGTGAGTTTTTCCAACACAAAATTAAGGTCCCAGGCTGGAGGTGGGGCTCTCCTGGGTGGTCTTAAGTTTTTGGCCCCTCTGAGGAACTGCATGAGCAGTGGGTGAGAAAAGAGGGGTGGTTCTGTGTTGTAATTAGTTGTAATGAGCTGAAATGGCTGAAGCGTGAATTTTGATGGAGGAAAAGGAAAGGCCCTTGTGAAGCATCTCAGTCAAGTATTGAAGAATCTGAGGTAAACTGGGCGCTGCTGTGGCCATCCCTTGAATTTGGTTCCAGGCACAGAATCGTTTCCATTTTTTCAGCATAAGATTTTCTAGTACTAGGCCTCCTTGCCTCCAAAATGACATCCAACACTTGTTTATTGAGAGATAATAATGGAGATATTAGGTAATTAGCCAGGCTGCCAGGTTCAGGGTTTGAGGCTGGGAGTGCAGAATCTGGCTCTCCTGCTGAGACACAGCAGGGTAGGGTTCTGAGGTAGGTGCCATGGGGCCAGCTGTGACACACTGCTCAAGAGTGGGTACCAGTGTTGGTGTGGCCAGTCTGGTGCAATCAGTATCATCCTTGGTTTGTCTTGTTTGATCTTTAGTAGTACTTTGGAGAGGAGAGGCAGAGGGGAAAAGGCATAAACTGACAGATTTTTCCAGCTGAAGGACAGAGCATCCAATTTCCAAGCTTGTTTGTGGGGAGTCCTTGTGCAGAACTTGTCCAATTGGTAGTTCTTGGGGGAGGCAAACAGGTCTATATCTGGGATCCCCCATTTGTTGCTCAACATGTTGAAAATCTTTGGTTCCAGTTTCCACAAGTGTGGGTCCATGAGATTTCTGCTTATTTCGTCTGCCAGTGTATTTAGTTTTCCTGGCAGGAATTGAGCCTGTAGATGCACTTGGTAGTTCAAGTCTGTGCTCCACAGAGCCATGGCTAGTCTGCAGGGGGGTAAGAATGGGTACCCCCCCTGTTTATGTACCACATAACAGTGGTGTTGTCCATCTTTACCATTAATTGTCCAGGAAGAATGTGGTCCTTGAAGGCTGTCAGAACATTCTGTACAGCTAACATTTCTTTTTGATTGATATGCAGGTGCATTTGACTTGGGTTCCATTTGCCCTGAATGCACTTCCCTGCCAGGTGAGCCCCCCATGCATAGTCTGATGCGTCTGTTGTTAGGGTTTAGGCGGCAGGGGGTACAGTGAATGGTAGTCCCTTGTTTTGGTGACAGGCCTCTGCCCACCAAAGGAATTCTAACCGTAGGCAAGGTATGATAGGAATCATTGCTTTTAGATCCTGAGAACTTTGACACCATAGGCTTTTTAGATATCACTGTAGTTTCCTCATATGCAGTCTTGCATATGGAATTAGAAGAATGCACGAGGCCATGAACCCCAAAGGCTTGCAGTATTTGCCTTGCAGATAGCAGGGTTTTTGTGGCCACTAGTCTGAAGTAAGTTGTCAAATGAATTTGTTTCTCTGGCGTGAGGAAAGCCATCTGGGAAGTTGTGTTCAAGCTTGCTCTCAGGAATATAATTTGTTGACAGAGTACCGGATGTGATTTCATTTTGTTTATGGTGTACCCCAGACAAGTTAGCACCTTTTGTACAAATGCCAGATGATTCAGAAGTATGGCCTGGCTTTCTGCCTGAATTAGACCATTGTCCAGGTATGGGTATATTTGAATATTTCTTTGCCTGCAAAATGCAATGACTGGAGCTAGGCACTTTGTCAATACCCTGGGCGCAGTAGATAAGCCAAAGGGCAGTGCAGAGAACTGATAGTGCATGCAGCCTGCTTTAAAGTGTAGGTATTTTCTGCAAGATTCCCTGATTGGGATGTGCAGGTAGGCTTCCTTTAAATCCAGTGTTGCCAACCAGGCATCTTTGCCTATCATGGGAAGCAAATGGTGAAGAGTTAGCATCTTGAATTTTGGAATCACCAAAAAGGTGTTTAGGATAGACAGGTCCAGGATAGGACGCCATGAGTTGTCTTTTCTGGGTACCAGGAAAAGTCTTGAATAGAAACCTTGTCCCTTTTCCTCTTTTGGTACAGTCTGAATAGCCTTTAATCTTAAGAGAGAGAACACTTGCTTTTGAGCCTCTGCCCACTGATTTGGGGGTAAATCTGGCCAACCGTTTGGGGTTGGTAACGTGTGGAAGTGAAATCTGTATCCTTGGGAAACTATGTTTAAAACCCATTTGTCCTGGGTGAGTTCCCAGTTTTTTGCTTGCAGCGCAATCTTTCCCCCTAAAGGAACAGTCAGTTGAGAAGTGCTTGGAAGTTTTAAAGTCAAGTCATTGAGACAGCTTACCATAGGCGGGGGGGTCTTACTACTCCCTGATTTGGAAGTGGGGAGCCCCCCACTGCTTAGTCCTGTGCGTACCCTGGGACTGAAGCCTGGGTGTTCTGCTGGCTCTGGGTTTGAACTGAGAAGGGCCTGGAAGAGGCAGGAAAGGGCCAAGTTTTTGAGGGCCAATTCCTACTAAATCTAGGAGGCTGCACTTGTAAGAAATCTTTAACAGTTTGCATAGATTTAGCTTTTTCCTCCATCTTTTTAAGAACTTCTTCTGCTTTGTCGCTAAACAGGCAATCCCGATTTAAGGGAGCATCCAGCAATTTGGTTTTAACATGCTCTGGCAAAGACGGCTCCTTAAGCCAAGCATGGCTTCTAAGTACAGACCTGGTGACAGCAGCCCTGCAGGATGCCTCTAGTGAATCAAAATCACACTGCAAAGTATATTTTCCAACTTGTTCAGCAAAATGCATTAAATCCTGTAAATCTTTACTTACAGCACAATCAGGCATCAACATCATTTTCTGTTTAAGCAATCCAATAATATGCTGATACTTTAACATATGAAACTGGCATTTTAAGGCACTGATGGCCAAGGTTGCAGACGTGTAGACCTTCTAACCCCATCTATCCAGGGCCCTGGAATCTCTATCAGAGGGGGTAAGATTTTTGGCAGTATTAGCCTTAATGCCCTTGGGACCCTGTGAAATGGTCTCAGGATCAGCAGTAGGATTTTTAAAAAGGAACTTGTGAGAATCAGGAACTCTGTAATATCTACCAGGTTTTCTGGGAGCAGGAGGTGAAGAGTCAGGGAACAAGCTAGATTCCAAAAAAGGCATCAACAATGTCCAGCACAGGAGGGATAACTAAAGGCCTGTGTAGTGGCAGGAGTAAGAAATCTCTAAGCCTCTTTTTAGAATCAGAGTAATCCTGGCTTTCCCAGTGAAAATGCTCCCTAAGAGTATGCAAGGTTTCACCAAAAGAAAAATCCTCTAGGGGAGAAGCAGAGGGAATTGAGTCCTCTGCATCAGAATCCTCATAGGTAGATAGGGTAAATCCTGGTCATCAGAGGAGACAGAAATTTCAGAATCCTGGTCAGACGTATCATAAGCAAATTCAGTTTTAGGTCTCTTAGAGGGGGAAGGTTGGCTTCCCCTGATTGAAGTAACAAGGTCTTCAGCCATTCTTATCATTTGTTTTATAGGCATAGAGGCCTGACCATGCGGTCTGGGTGTCGGTTTCCTCGGGATGGTTTGAGGTTTAGGCCTAGAAGAAGAAGATGTCGTCGGTTTAATATGCAAGTCAGTAGGCCTGACTACACCCTCAGAAGCCGGACCCATCCAAGGTAGAGACATCCGCAGATTCCACAGTTGAAGCATCTCGCGGCCTACCAGACTCCGAATGGGTCTCAGTAGAGGCATGTGAATCTGAAATAGCGGGTATCAGGGGCTGCGAAAGCGCCTCACTGAGTACCAGTGAACTGGCGACTAGCTTAGGAGAAGCGTTGTGGGAAGCTTTGGACCTAGGCGGCCTGTCTCTGTCTTTATCTTAGTTTTTTTTTCGGAATGTCGGTAGTCAGGTGGCTTACCAAAGACATATCTGGATAATTGAATCGAGTACCAAAATATTTAGAAGCGAAAATGTACCGAAGACGAATAGTTCGTGGTTTAAATAAGGCACAAAACTGACAGAAAGGTACGTCATGGTCAGGGCCTAGGCAAGGAAAGTACAGTTTTGTACCTACCATAAATGTAGATGTTCGAGTGTTCACCCTGCTGCAGTCATTACACATGGGTTATCCTGTCGTCAGGCGGTCCCGCAGTCGGCCGGATTTCCAAAGTCTTGGTCCGATGTCGGTTGCTGTCACCTCATCCCTGACGTCAGTGCGCCAGGGGTATATATATTGCAACCGACGCCATTTTCTTCAGTTTTTCTTGCCCCAGATGTCAGGTGCCCCCAAAAAGGTGATCCAAATTTGTACCAAAAGGTGTGAACACTGTACAGACACAAAATTCCCTCAGCTGTAAGCAAATACATCAGTAAGGCATAGCAAAGATTTAGCCAGTAGATCAGAGGGGTTGGAGGGAGGGTAACCTGGACTGCAGCAGGGTGAACACTCGAACATCTACATTTATGGTAGGTACAAAACTGTACTATGTTCATCGTGTTACCCTGCTGCAGTCATTACACATGGGTTGAGTCCCAAAGCTAAGGTAGGGTGGAGGCAACATAGAGGGTTAGTGGAGGCAATGAGGCCCTGCAGAACTGCAGTGGCGAAGCCTGCCCTGGACTTAGAATAAAGAGGCAAGTGATAATGTTTGGTGAAGGTGTGTACAGAACTCCAAGTGGCAGCTTCTAAAATTTCCTTGGTAGGAACCCCCCCTGAGAAAGGCTGTAGAGGTAGCTGTTGCCCTGGTAGAGTGGGATCTAATGGTAGGAGGAACTGGTTTCCCATGATGGGTATAGCAGAATCGTATGCAATGGCCTATCCATTTAGAAATGGTTTGCTTGGATATGGCCCTCCCTTGAGAAGCTGTAGCATAGGAAACAAAGAGCTGGTCAGTTTTTCTGAAAGCCTTAGTTTTATCCAAGTAGTAACGAAGCTGCCTGTGAATGTCCAAGGAGTGCAGGAGTCTCTCACCTTTGTTCTGTGGCTTGGGGAAGAAAGTGGGCAGGTGGATGGTTTGATTTAAAGCTACACTGGAAACCACCTTAGGCATGAAGGAAGGATTAGTTTGTAGAGAAACTCTGTCTTGATGAAAAAAGAGGAAAGGTTCCACTGCCATAAGTGCTTGTAATTCTGAGACTCTCCTAGCAGAAGTTATTGCCAGGAGCAGGGCAGTCTTCCAAGATAGGAACTGAAGGTCTGCAGAAAAAGCTGGTTCAAAAGGAGGCAGCGTTAGTTTTTCCAGAACAAAGTTGAGATCCCATGTTGGTGTAGGAGCTCTTCTAGGTGGTCTGATGTTTTTTGCCCCTCTGAGGAACTGCCTTAGGAGAGGATTTGAAAATAAAGGTGGATTCGTGTCGTAGTGAGCTGAAATAGCTGATGCATGGATCTTAATTGAGGAGAAGGAAAGTCCTTTATGCAACATCTCAGCTAAATACTGCAGAATGTGAGGCATATGAGGCTGAGTTGTGTCTTGGCCTTTAGCTTGGTTCCAAGCAGAAAACCTTTTCCATTTGTCCGAGTAAGCCTTCCTGGTGCTTGGCCTCCTGGCTTCTAGAATAACATCCAGTACTACTTGTGAAAGAGGTGCAGGATGGATACTTAATTGATTTGCTATGCAGCCAGGTTTAAGGTTTTGATCTGGCTGTGTAGAATCTGCTTGTTCTGCTGCGTGAGCAAATGAGGTATTTGAGGCAATATCCATGGTGGGCTGTGAGCCATATTCTTCAGTAGCGGGTACCAGTGCTGGCGTGGCCAGTCTGGGGCTAGGAGAATCATTCGAGGTTTCTCCTTTTTGACCTTCAAAAGTACCTTTGTGAGAAGAGGTAATGGAGGAAAGGCATATGCTGTCAGGTTTTTCCAACTGAAGGAGAGAGCGTCCACTTTCTAAGCTTGATGGTGGGATGTCCTTGTACAAAATTTTGTCAGCTGGTAGTTTTGAGGACTGGCAAACAGGTCTATATTTGGTAGGCCCCATCTTTGAGTTATCATTGTAAATATTTGTGGGTCTAGCTTCCACTCGTGGGGATCTTTGATGTTTCTGCTTAGGTCATCTGCCAATGTGTTTTTCTGTCCTGGCAGGAATTGAGCTTGTAACTGTACTTGGTAGGCCAGAGCTGTGTTCCATAACATTATTGCTTGCCTGCATAGAGGGTAGGAATGTGTGCCCCCTTGTTTGTTTATGTACCACATTACTGTGGTGTTGTCCGTCTGTATTGCAAGCTGTCCTGGCTGCAGAAGATCCTTGAAGGCTGTCAGAGCTTTCTGTACAGCTAGCATCTCTTTTTGGTTTATGTGCAGTTTTCTTTGTTCTGCACTCCATAGGCCTTGAATGCATTGCCCTGCCATGTGTGCCCCCCAGGCATAGTCTGAAGCATCTGTTGTGATAGTTTGCCTGGGTGTGGGCAAGGTGAAAGGCTGACCCTTGTTGAGGTGACATGCCTGTGCCCACCACAGAAATTCCTGTTGAAGGCAGGGGATGAGAGATATCACTGTGTCCAAGCTGTGGCTGTGTTGAGACCATACGCTTTTTAGGTACCACTGTAATTTCCTCATATGCAGCTTTGCAAATGGTATTATCAGAATGCAAGATGCCATGAAGCCCAAAGCCTGCAGAATTTTTCTTGCAGTTAATTGGGTCTTAGTTGCCATTGTCTTGACGTATTGAGTCAGTTGTAATTGCTTGTCTGGTGTAAGATAAGCCTTCTGGGCCGTTGTGTCCAAGCTGGCACCCAGGAATGTCATTTTTTGTGAGGGTACTAGTTTTGACTTCTTTTCGTTTACTGTGTACCCCATACAATTTAGTAGATGCTTCACAAAGGCCAGATGTTGTAGGCGAATGTCTTTTCTTTCTGCTTGGATGAGGCAGTCGTCCAGGTATGGATATATTTGAATTCCTCTTTGTCTGCAGTATGCAATTACTGGTGCCAGGCATTTTGTGAATACTCTGGGCGCAGTAGATAAGCCAAAGGGCAGTGCAGAGAATTGATAGTGGGTTGAACCTGCAATGAAACGGAGGTATCTTCTGCAACTTTGTCTGATAGGGACATGCAGGTATGCCTCCTTGAGGTCCAACGTTACCAGCCATGCTTCCTTGCCCAACATGGGAAGTAGCTGCTGTAGTGTTAGCATCTTGAATTTGGGAACTTGTAAGTACGTGTTTAGGATTGAAAGGTCCAGAATTGGTCTCCAAGCATTTTCTTTTCTGGGTACTAGGAAGAGTCTTGCGTAAAATCCTTGGCCTTGCTCTTGAGTTGGCACCCTGTGCATGGCTCTCATGGCTATGAGAGCTGTAATTTGTTTTTGAGCCTCTGCCCTTTGATTTTGTGGCAGGTTTGGTATTCCTCTTTTTATTGGCAAGGTGTGAAAGTGGAATCTGTATCCTCGTAAAATTATGTCTAGGACCCATTTGTCCTTTGTGACCATGTGCCAGTTGTCTGCAAATAGTGCTAGTTTTCCCCCCCAGGGGGGCTGACAAAAGAGCTTTGTTTGGCCAGCTGAGGTGCAAGTCATTGAGTTTGCCTTCTGGTGGATTGAGACCTGTCTTCTCCTCCCTTTTGGGTTGGAGTGCCCCAATGGCAAGGTTTATACTGAGCTTGTGGTTGTCCTCTGCCCCTTGGGAGCCTGTATTTACCCCTCTGAGGCCTGTCGGAGGCTGGAAAGGACCAATTTTTTGTTGGCCAGTTTCTGCTGAAGCGAGGGGGTTTGTACTTGTAGGAAATCTTTGACTGTCTGCATTGATTTTGCCTTATCTTCCATTTTCTTTAAAACTTCTTCTGCTTTAACACCAAAAAGAACATCCTGCTGTAAGGGAGCATCTAGTAGTTTTGCTTTAACATGATCAGGCAGACTTTGTTCCTTTAACCAGGCATGCCTATGTATAACTGATCCAGTGACGGCTGCTCTGCAGGAGGCCTCTAAAGAGTCAAACCCACATTGTAAGGTATGTTTGCCCACCTGCTCTGTGGCGTGCAACAAATCCTGTACTTCTTTCAATTCAGATTGTTGAGGGAGGGTGGTTATCTTTTGTTTTAATTGAGAGATCAGAAATTGCTGATACTTAAGCATATGAAACTGACAGTTTTGTGCTCTCATGGCTAAAGTGGCTGAGGTATAAACCTTTTCCCCCCATCTGTCTAGTGCTCTTGAATCCCTTTCAGAAGGTACTGGATTTTTAGCCATGGAAGCCTTAGCCCCCTTGGGACCCTGGGAGATAGTCTATGGGTCAGCTATTGGGCTTTTGTAAAGGAATTTGTGGGAATCAGGTACTCTGTAGTATCTGTCAGGCTTGGCCGGGGCAGGAGGTAGAGAGTCAGGGTTGAAACTGGATTCTAAATAAACATCATCCACAATGTCCAAAACAGGAGGAATGGCTATGGGTCTGTGTTGGGGGTGTAAAAGAAACTCTCTGAGCCTTTTCTTGGAATCAGAGTAATCCTGACCTTCCCAGTGAAAATATTCCCTCATAGTGTGTAAAGTTTCCCCAAAAGAGTAATCTTCTGGAGGGGAAGCTGAGGGAATAGAGTCCTCAGCATCAGAATCTTCATAAGGAAAGAAGGAATAGTCTTGGTCCTCAGAGGAATCTGAAGAAATAGACAGTTGTTCAGAGGAAGCAGAATCTTCCTCTTGTCTAGGCCTTTTGTCAGGAGGAGGCTGAGCACCCCTGATAAGAGAAATCAAATCTTCAGCCATCTTGAGCATCTGTTTCTTAGGCATAGGGCCTTGAACAGGAGACTGAAGTGAAGCCTTCGATTTAGAAGGAGTCTTCGACTTGGAAAACGTTTTGACTGTGAGAGTCGTTGGTCTGAAAACGCCTTCAGAAACCGATGGCGTTTCAGAAGCACCGACGTCCTTGGAAGGTAAATCGTCGGAAGGGCCTGAAGAAAAAGGCTGCGTCGGTCTAGTACATTCCGTCAAAATATCTGTGGCGGTCTCGGGTTCCAGAACTGCGGTAGTCAGAGGCTGCGTCGTAACCTCACTGATATCCAGAGAACCGGAGACCAGATCAACCGAGGCCTCGGAATCGGGCTTAGGCCTGGGCTGTCGGTCCTTGTCCCTGCGCTTTTTGTGCACGCCGGTAGTCAGTAGCTCCGACGGCATAGTGTAATTAAATTTTCTACCAAAAAAGTGTTGTGCGAAATCAAATCGTCTTTTAATAGTACGTTTATTAAATCTAGCACAAAAACGACAAGAAGTGACGTCGTGATCAGGGCCTAGGCAAGGTATGCAATAAGAATGAAAATCCTTATGAGGTATTTGCTTCCCACAAGAAATACAATTGTTAACTTTTTCCTGACATCGGTCTGAGGCAAGAAAAGTTTTCCCAACGGGGTACTTAGCTTTATAGAAGACTTCAGTCTGAAATTCGAATTCGAAAATCTCAGGAGTCGGCCGACCGGCACTTGCGAACTGCTTCTGCTTCGGGCACCGCGCGGCAAGAAAGACTGAAGAAAATGGCATCGGTTGCAATATATATACCCCTGGCGCACTGACGTCAGGGATGAGGCGACAGCAACCGACGTCGGACCAAGACTTTGGAAATCCGGCTGACTGCGGGACCACCTGATGACAGGATAACCCATGTGTAATGACTGCAGCAGGGTAACACGATGAACATCACAGTATGAACGAAAATCTTTATGAGGTATTTGCTTTCTACAAGAAATACAATTATTGACTTTTGCTGACATTGGTTTAGAGCAAGAAAAAGTTTCCCCAACGGGGTACTTAGCTTTAGTTGAAGACTTCGGTTCTGAAACTCGAAAACGAAAATTTCAGGAGTCGGCCGACCGGCACTTGCGAACTGCTTCTGCTTCGGGCACCGCACGGCAAGAAAGACTGATGCAATGGCATCGGCTGCATGCTTTATACCCCTGACTACGTGACATCATGGAAGATGAGACAGCAACTGACGCAGGACCCAAGACTTTGATAATCAGGCCGACTGAGGGCTACTGCATGCAGATAACCCAAATGTTGATGACTGCAACAGTGAAACACAAAGAACATCTGCAGACAGTGATATTAAGGACTACTCAGCATACTTTGAAGAACTCTGCCTACTGTTAGCAGAAAAATATGGTTAGACTAACCATGGGACCTCAAAACACCTGTAATTTCAACTAGGCCATTCAATTTCCAACTTCTGGCTGTATTAAGGAAACAATATCTGATCAGACACAAGGAATGCATAGCATGTGGCTGAATCTTTCAAAGACAACAACTCACCCATAGCTGTACCCAAACCAGGCAGTAACCCATTCACATCCATACATCGTAAATACACGGCTAACATGTATCCTTACAGTAAAGCAATTCTCTGCCTCTAGACTTAAATCATGCAAGTACTTACCCATAAACGAGCAGATACTTCCCATCACTTAACTATACCTGGCCTATGATGTAACTACATATGGCCCAAGTACTGCCTGACCAGTGACTGAACTTGACACAGAAAATCATGCCCGCAACCTACATAGGCAATACCTGTGACTATGGCAATTCTCAAACTATGGATTTAAATGGTACAGGTACTTTTTGTCTTGTGGCTGTACTCAGCACAGATCTTTTAAAACCATTGGTTGTTTCCAGCAGAGACCCTGCCCAACCTATGAGGGCACCTAAAAAGGGAAATATCAGCTAAAGGCTTTAAAAAGCACAGGTACTTCTTGACCAAGGGCTGTATCTGGCAGAAGCACAACTCAATCCATGACTACAAATGGCACCAATGCAAAACCCATGCCAGCACCCAGCAGGGGCAATGCCTAACACACAGCTGTACCTAGCACAAAGTATTCTCGACCTATGACTTAAAATTATAGCCCTTCCCTGACTTGTGGCTCTACATCGCGTGCACACACTGTCCAAACCATGCCTGCTCCCTGGCATAGGTAACTCTCACCTAGATAACTTACATGACAAAAGCAGATGGCTGTTAAATGCTCAGAGGTTCATAGGTGTTTTACTAGGCTAAAAACCACAAGGGCCTTTTTAAGCCTAGCCATGCAGCCCTAATCTCTGACAAGTTCTGATATCCTTGATAAGTGTAAGCATGGGCCTGGGAGATTAACCATTTACAGGTTTACCTGTGTCCATTAGAGACATAGGTGCCAAACCAGGGACAAATTTCCGGTTTCCCATCCAATTGTCCAAGTTGCACTTGAATTGGGTTAGGGAGGAATTCTGCTTCACATGGATGGGGAGCCTGTTCCATAGATGAGGTGCCTGTTCCATAGATGGGGTAGTCCCTGGGATACATACCCATCTTTCCAGCAGGTCCTATTTGTATCACAGGCAAGGTTTAAATCTTTAGAATGGGTAATTCTGGAGGTGTTTGTTTTGTGGATATGCAGGAGGTCTATTAGAGTGGGGTCTGACAATGTCCTGTATGCCAGGCACAGATCTCCACTCAAAAGCCTGTAGGAGACAGAATACAGGGATAGGGCCTTGAGGAGGTCTGCACAGGACATTTTACTTGCGTCCTGCATTCTTTACTGAGGAACCTCTGTGGACGTTCAAATTGTTGGATATGCCTGGTTAGGCACATACCAAAGGGGACATTGTACTTAATGTAGGTCAATGAATGCCGAATACAGTGGAACAATGGCTTCCTTGGACTTGGGATGCCATACCTTTCTTTATAAGTTGCACAACATAGAATGATTTCCTCACCACTGTGGACACATGATGGTCACAGGCTAGATTACTATCAGTGTGTGTCCCTAAGTCTCTGACTACTGGGTCAACTCAAGAGGTGTGTTGTCAATATGATAGTTACCAGGGATGGATGATTTCCCAAAGGATAACATTATGCATTTCTTGGCATTTAGTTTTAGTCCACAGCTCTGACACCAGTTGTTTGTCTGTGTCAGCCCCTCCTGGAGAACATTTGAGTCAGTGTGAAATTCAATGACAGCTCCTAATTTGCAATAATCTGCAACTTTAGTCAGGCAGAGACCACAGACACTGGCCTTGACTTCTGAGAAGTAAATGGCAAAAAGGAGTGGTCCAAGGACTGATCCCTGACGGACTCCACTTGTGACTGGCCTCCATTTACAATGAGCTCTGCACACAACTGTGCACTGCCTCTGAAGTTGCAGACATAGCTAAAGAATGCTTTGTGGTTATCCTTGGCCTGGGAGGCCAAACTTACCTCAACTTTGACTTTGCTAGACTTTATTTGTTCTCTGAGTTGTTTGTTTAGTTTTTTATCCTACTGGGTGCTGCACCTCCTAATTTTTGCCGCAATTTTCTTCCTCCTGTTATATAGCCTATTGATTTTGTGATTCCACCAGGGTGGCTTGTTTTTTGAGTTAGTTCTGTACTTCTTCCTGGTGGGTACAGCTGCCTCTATGCAGCTATTAACATGCTTGTACAGGGTTTCTGTGAACAGTTCTGCATAGGCAGCAGTGTTCAGTATTTCTGGGGCTTGAAATGTTGCCAGGTTCTCAATTATGTTATAAACATAACCCAAAGAACTGAGGAACTGCAAGTAAAAAAGGGTAACATGCTAAATGAGACTACAATGCCTATGAGTACTTTCTGTACTTAAGAGGTACAGTGACCTCTGAATTAGCATACAGACAGTTATCGGGTGTGAGAAAAAGGCACAGCCTTCTAAGAAAACTCAAAGGTGTAACAAGCCATTTCAAAATTTGTTGTTACTTTAGCAGAGTAGCAATTTGTTTATTTATTTTGAAGAGGGAGGCTTGTATTACCACGTCTTGTATTTCTGAAAGGGATACAACCAAAGCATTTCTGAAATGTAACTGATGCGACTAAGCCTGCTGTTCACATTCCAACTGTTTAGGATCTATTCCCTGCATGAATAACATAACAAACATGTTTTAGTCTTCCTCTAAACACAGCACATGTGAAAATTCACAATCCAAGTTACATTTAGCTTTGTAAAAACTCTATAAATTCACAACCCCATGTCAAAACAAAGAATACCAATAAACAGTACTACAATTAGAGTTATTTAGTGTAGAATATAACACTCCAGTGTTGTTCCTGCTAAAACAATCACAACAGTCTGCATTCTTTAATTCTCTTCCAATAAAACTTACACACAACCAAATCCCCACAGAGCAGCCATCATAACCTACAAACATTTGTCACTGGCAACTTAAAAGGCACATTCTGTGGCAAACAGCAGATGTGACTGCCAAGAGTGCTACATACCATAGAGTGCAGAGGCTACACCTTGCTCTGTGGGAGCATACTGCGGTGTGGAAGATGGTACAATAGCTTGGGGCCCAGTTAGCATCCGAGTGTTGCCTGGAATCATTGGAAAGGGCTGCAAAGAAAAGACAGCATTACTTTTGACTCATACAAGACAAACTTCCTTGCACATGACCAAAAATACCCTTTCTACAAAACAATGCCCAAAAGCTCTACATACTGACGAAAAATTAAATCTGTTCGCCAATGCTATATGAAATAAGCAGTCATAGTCCAAGTGAAAACATGACACTGCCTTTCACACCACTCATCTCTACCCCTTCAAGTTCTGTTTCAGACAAAAAGCTGCATGGAAGCAAAAGCTTCACAGTAATTATTTGACCTTTCCCTAGAGAAATACTTGTCAGCAATTTCTCAACATTTTGTTCCTGAACAGTACCAGTAATGTTTTAAAGCACTCCAAAGTGAAAAGTAACAAGGTGTTTAGCACCCATCAGCAATACAGTCAAATATCAGATCACCTCCATTAGTCTGAACGTGTAGTTATACTTTCAGCATATGCTCACAAATATGTGAACTGCAGGATCTTCTCATTCTGCCAAGAGGAGTAACACGAGACGGGGTTAACAAAATCCAACATAAAGAAGGCTAGCTCAGTTAGTAGTTCCATAAGGCAGGGTAAAGTAGAAGTAAACAGCACACACCAGCTCACCTGCACTGAAAGGCAAGTCTAGTGGCCCTGTGGTTGTTTCAAGAGAGTTTGGCATAATGGCTACAGTCTTTACCTCACAGACACAAGGTACAGGGTTTGATTCTGACCTCTGGTTGTTGGCTAGGCTTGTAAACACTCTGCAGACAGATAGCCTAGTATTTACTTAAGAACCTATACAAGTGGCTTACAGGTGAAACAGCCTTCACTAGAGACCAAGCCAGTAACAACTCTCATCAATATGTGGATGGGAGTGCTTACATATAGAGGCTGAGGACATAGTAGGCACTCACAGTGATGTGGAGAGCGCCTACACATCAGCCATCAAGAGGATGGGTTAGGTCATAAACAAAGGAGGAAAAATGATGGCTATAGGAATGATGGTCTCCATGACTGGCTCTTGACCTAGGATGAATAAAAGGCCTTACTGATTGCAGATGGCTGATAGTTGGCAGGAAGTGAACATAAAACCAAACAGTTCCACAAGTCCTACTTACCTGTAAAAGTAGATGTTCTCATTTTACAATGCCTCAGTGACATGTAGGTTCTATGCCTGCACACAACAAACACTGGCAGCTTTCCAGAACTCGGAATCGGAAATCCCTCAGACTCTCTGTTATAGGGAATTGGCCAAGTTGCTCCCCATCATTTTAGTACTAAGGAGGATGAACAAAGGAGAACTAGAAAAAAGAATTACCTAAAACCACCAAATCACAGCCATAAAACACCAACAAAAATAATCAATGCCCATCAGCAAAACAAGGTTGGATATTACTCAACTATATACAAGATAATATATATATATATATATATATATATATATATATATATATATACATATATATATATATATATACACACACACAGATATATATATAAGATATGGGGGGGCAGTGGGTGCTGCCACTGAGGCAGTGTGAAATTCAAACATCTGTTACAGATAAGACTTGTGCAACTGTAGCATGTTCTTCATTCACACCGCCTCAGTGGCAAATGAGTAGGTGCCCAAAGTTTACCCTACCTGGGACTAGGAAGGATAAGGGTCCAGGAGCCCCAACAGAATGGTCCTCACAAAGCCTGCTCTGGACCTTGACACAGAATCTATCTAATAGTGCTTCATAAAAGTATGAAGAGAGGACCAAACTGCTGCCTCTAGAATGCTACTAGGGTACACTCCTTTCCAATATGCCATAGTAAAGGACAAGGCTCTGGTGGAACGCGCCTTAACCTTGCCTGGAATAGATTTACCATGTTGGGAGCAACGAAAATCAGTATCGGAGAACGACTAATTAAGCAACTGTTTTGCTTAGAGAGAGGTTGACTTCATAGCCCCAGCGCAGGAAATAAACTGCTGCTCGGCTTTCCTGGAAAGCTTAGTTATGCCAAGGCAGCGCCTGAGCCGACTGTGCACATCCAGGGTATGCAGAATCTTCTCTTCTTTGCTTTTAGGTTCAGTAAAGAAAACTGAAAGAGTGGTGTCTTGACACAGGGTAAATTCAGAAACAACTGTTGGAAAGAAAGGAGGATTAGTACATAAAACAACACTATCTTAGTGGAAGATCTGATAAGGCTGGCCCACCGTGAAAGCTTGCAGCTCAGAGATTCGCCTTGCAGATGTCAAAGCAATAAGCAAAACAGTTGTCCAAGTGATGAACCTCAAATCAGCCTGAATGGCAGTTTCGAAAGGAAATAGTAAATTTTTCAAAAACAAAGTTGAGATCCCAAGGAGGAGGAATTTGATCACAAGAGCAACACTCCTTTCGTAAACTGTTTGGCCACAAAGAGAGAAGAAAGAGGAAGATCTGTGGGCAGACAAACAGATGGCTGCAAGATGCACTTTAACAGATGTAGAAGATAAGCCATTGTTTATCAGCTCTCACAAATATTTCAAAACCAGAGAGAAGACACCATTCCAGGTCATCAGATACTGCTTAGGCACCACCTCCATAACCTCTTCCATTGGTAAACATTAGATTTTTTGTTGCAGGTTTTCTTGCCTCACTCAACACCTACTGCACATCCTCATGGAAGAAAGTGCTTAAAAGGTATCAAGATAGAACCATCCAGGCTGCTAGTTACAAATCCTCTAAGTTCTGGTGTGCCACTCACCCCTAGCACCATGGGTGAAGAATTTTGTGGTAATTGTACTTGGCCAGCTCCACTAAAAGGGACTTTTCTGCCAACAGGGGGTCATCACAATGATCTTTGGTAATTCTTGTTGAAGCTTTAGAAATACCTTGTGTATTGGGAAAGAGTGGAAATGCATAAAGAAACACTACCATCCAAGGAAATGAGAATCCTTCTGTCCTTCAAGCATGGCTCAAACAGAATTGTTCAAATAGATCTATTCATCTCCTTTCAAACAGACCGCTGGAAGTATTACCCACATCTGGACCAAATCCAGACAGACTCTGTCCAGAGTTTACACTCGTGAGGGTCCACTCAGCATCTGCTTAGTCTGTAAGCCACTATGTTTTGCTCTGATGGGATGCAGGAGCCTGAAGCATCAAAGAATGCTTTAAGGCTAGCTCCCAAGCCATCACTGCCAAATGACAGAGTATGACTTTGTACTCCCTTGTTAGTTCAAGTACCACATGACTTGTGGTGTCATCGGTGACCAATATAAGGGGATTTGGAAATCATAAATGATTAAGAATATTTAAGATCTGAACCACTGCAAACATTTTTTGATGTTTATGTGCTTTGTTGAGTCCGAAGGACCCCAGTAGCTCTGCACCTGAACTCATTCCCCTGCACACTGTTCCCCATGCAAAGTATGAAGTTTCCATCTGGACTAATTGAACTGGGGTCTGAAGGGAGAAGGTTACGTTTGAACTGAGAGACACTTGACCCCTCCAACACTGTAATTCCCGTTTCACAAAATCCAGTACAGGTACCTGGAACTAGAAGGGAGGCAGGTGCCGGGTCCAAGTTTTTTTTCTTCTCGCGTATCACTAAATCTTTCTCACGTGCAGTCCGAGTAGTGTCACAAGGATTTTGACAAACACTCTTGTGGAGGCAGCTTTTTGAAGAGAAAAAAAAAATCCCTGAAAATGTTCCGAATCAGAACTATTTCTTTTGGTAGAAAGACCATACTTTTTTGTGCCCATCACATACCCCAGGAAGACAATTCTTTGTGAGGGTCTGACACAGGAAATCTGCAGGTTCAGCTTGAAGTTGGGAGCTATTGGCATGTGATAAGTATCCCTCAGATGTAAAGTCACCATGAAAGAGTGGTCCGGAAGAAGGGTAGGACCATCTGGAGGGTAAATATTTTAAATTTGGTTACTTTAAAAAAGGTATTTAGGTACACCAAATCTAACCCTAGTCTCCAAGACAGTGTCATTTTGAATACCAAAAACATTTTTGGTGTAATTTTTTTTTCTTTTTATGATGCACCAGCCTGCAACTTGTGAAGGAGTACCAGAAAGAACGGGCATGTCCTGTCTGGACTGTGCGAGAGAGTTTCCCTAAAGGGAAGAGATTTTTCTGTTTGCTGCCAAGCGCATCTTCACTGAATTACTCTCCGCCCCCACTTGTCTGAGACAATTTATGGCCAGGCTGCTGGGCTGAGCTAAAGCCTGGGGAAGGTAAAAAGGGAAGAGGGGCAGGAAGAAAGGTCAGAATGTCCAGAGTCTTGCCACAGGCATTCTTTAGCAGCAGGATTCTCGTTTTTTGGGAAAGGAACTTCTTTTATTTGGTTTGAAGCATTATCTTCCTGAAATTTCCTTGATACCCTGACTCCTGTCAGGCTGGGACTTTCTTTTGTTCTGCCCTTTGAAAATGGATGCCTCGTTAATGGAGAACCAACACTCTAGACATCCCATGCATCAATTTACCTCAATCATCCCATTATTAGAGAAACTGGATAGCAGCAGGACAAAACACAAATTCAGAAAAAGGAGCATTCATAATCTTGTTTTACAAATTCTCGGAAAACTTCTAGTTATGTAACCAAGCAAAGCTCATCAGTACGGCAGTAGCAGATGCATTCTAGAAATATTGTCAGCACCTTCTAAAAAAACTCCTAAAAGCATGTTTCGAAACCTGAGTCACATTAAAAACAGTCTCATTCATATAATACTTCAGTTCAGCAGCCATAAAACAGTCTCATTCATATAACACTTCAGTTCAGCAGCCATACTAGAGTTCATTTAAACCATAAGCACATTGCAAAATAAACTTCCATATAAAGTCCTGACAATTTTAAATTCTAAAGATTAAACTACTAGACTGAGAACTTTTTACTCCTGAAATTCTAACCGCTTAGCAATTTTATCCAGTGGTGTATGGTTAAAAGCCACCAAGGCTCGCTTCTTAAAAGTTGGCAGCTGGAGAAATCACATCTGGGTCAACTGAGAAAAGAAAAGAGCTGTAAAATCAGAGTACACCTTGTATTTCCTCATTAGTCTTTTTAGGAATTGTTTCACTAGCTAAAGATGTTTTACATGCAATTCCACAGATGTTCTAAGGCTGGTAACAGAGGACGAAAACCCAAAACATTTGGAATCTCATCCTCAATAAGATCATAAACTCTGGCATAGCTCCAGACGGCTTCCAGTCAAATATATTGCAAAAAATAGACTGCATCTGTGAAAAGGTGAACACTTGGCTTGGGTTTTTGAATCTGTTCATCTTCTGAAGTATCAGACTGGACAGACTCAGAGTGTTCACTACTGCTTTCATTAGAGTCACCATCAAAACCTATGGTGCTAGACTGATCTCTGGAGAAAGTAGCCTCCATAGTCATTCTGAATAGGAGCAGAGGCTCAGAGATTAACTGGCTGTAAAACCATCTTAGCTAAGAAAACCATATCAGCTATATAGATGGCAATAACCTGACTTGTCTATCAAGTGTTGACGTTTGTTTCTTCTTGCTATAAAATACACTAGAGGACAAAATATCTGGGGATAGAGTTATGTCTGGCAAGGAGTCACTCAAACTGGACCTCTCCTGCACCCGAAGCATTTCCTTGTTTCCTTCTCACTGAAACAGCCCCAGAGAATGCATCTGACCCCAGTACCATACAAGGCTGCAGGCTCACATCAGTGTGATGGGGCAAAGGGAAAGTGGTCTGTGGGTCAGCATAACGCAACAACGCATTGACAAACAACAGGCTGAGGCATGTTTTGTTGAGATTCTTTTCTTTTTAGGTGCAACTGGATTTGTTTGGGGGGGGCTGTTCTGGAGGGGGTCAGCTGTATCAGGATCCATCAAGTCAGGCGAAAAGTATCGGCCAGAATAAAACACTGACGCTATTAAGGGCTGCCTAACGGTATCAATAATAGAAACTATAAAATATGTTCCTACGCAGCAAATAGGGCTTAACTGAATAAAATATAGCAGAAACAGTTTAAATTGTGTTAAGCCTTGTTCTACAATCTACCCAGTGGAGTAAACAGCACACACATTCCACGTACCAAGTAAATTTCATTTGTCCAACTTGTAACAAAAAATCAAACATATGCCCTTAAATCAAATAGAAACATTTTAAAACATAAACAAGCATTTACTTAAAGATTACCTTGTCAGAAATGAAAAAAATCTCCAGAGAAATGCAAAGAAAGTAATATACAGTAAAATCACTATTTAACAATAAAAATGGCTGCAGTAGTGTTAAACCAGCAATAAATATCATAAAAAATGAAGAAAACAGTGAAATAAATACAATATGTTCCTGCCAGAACATCAAAATGAAGCAGATAAACAGAAACAATAAGCCTCTTGGCACCCTGCCACGAGACAGTTCCCAGTGTTCAAATGACACTACAGAAAGTGCAGTTGTGTAAGAACTTACCATAAAAACAGATGTCCTACTGATCACCGCTGCAGTATTCCTAACACATGGATTGTCACCGATGACATCATACTGAGGTAACAAACTTCTCAAGGTTGTACATCTGGCACATGACCTCAGCTCATATGCAGTGGGGTATAAAGATGGATGAATGAGCATATTAGTAGCCTGCAGACTAATGAGAGGACACTGGTCAGTTAGGAAGGGTGTAGCTTAAATTAATAAGAAAATTCCCCCTTACCCATGTAAGAGAACAAAGCCTAGAGGAAATGGGGAGAGACAAATGAAGATGGAAGTGAGAGAAGAACGGATGGAATAATGCAACAGTGATCAGTAGGACATCTACTGTTATACAAGTTCTTACACAACTGTACTATGCCCTGACAGAAATCACTGTTGCAGTAGTCCTGACATATTGGGGATTCTCAGAGCTGAAGGAGGAAGGACGGGTGGCTGACTATTGAGAAGAAGAGTTGTTCAGCAGTCCAGACAGGATTGACCTCACAAAGGCTGTCCCGGTCATAAAGAAAGAAAAAATTTTGTAGTGTTTTGTAAAGGTGTATACAGACGACCAAGTAGCTGCCTCCAAGATAGACACAGAATCTGTTCTGCTGTAAAAAGCTCCTGAGGAAGCGACTACCTAGTAGAATGTACTTTAGGGCAGGAAGGTCAAGTCTTACTATGGTGCGAGTAACAGAAGGAAATGACCTTTGAAATCCAGGTTGCAAGTCTGTTTGGAGACTGTCTGTCCCAGCTTAAGGGAGAGAAAGGATTCAAACAGCTGGTTAGTCTGAAAGATGTAGTTTTGTTCAGGTAAAATCTAAGATGCCTGTGAATGTCCAAAGAATGTAAGACCCCCACCACCACCACTCCCGCCAATTCTGGGGATTGGGAAAGAAGGTAGAACGGCTCACTCACTACTTTAGGCATGAAGGACAGGACAAGCCCTGAGATTCACCCTATCCCTGTCAAAAATGACAAAAGGGGAATGGCCATGAGAGCTTGTAGCTCACACACTTCTGGCAGAGATGAAGCCCAAGAGGAGGATGGTTTCCTAAGTACAAAATTTCAGAATAGTGGAAGAAGCTGGTTAAAAAAGAGGCAAACGTAAGCTTTTCTAGCACAAAATTAAGATCCCAAGGAGGAGAGATGGGTTTCCTTGGTGGGTTAAAATGCGGAACTCCCAAGGAAAAAGGTTGACCTACAGCCTAATCATAAGTGGAGGGCTAACAGGGAGGCAGGCCACTGATAGCAGACAAGCGAGGTTTTATGGATGAGTAGCCAATGCCCGATCAAAGAATCGTGTAGAGGAAATGCAGTACTGTAGGGACCTATGCTAACAGTAGATTCAGACTACGTCTGCAACACCAGAGGAAAAACCTTTTCCACTTAGTTGTGTAAGATTTTCTGGTAGTATTTTTCCTAGCTTTTTGTAGGACTTGTACCACCTCTTCAGAGGTGTCTTTGAGGTATTAAAATCAGTCCAAGAAGAAACTTCACAGTGTGGAAGTGTGATGGTCACTTCCTGAATTATGTTAAGCACCAATTTCATTAATAAAAATCGAACTGTAAAATATCTGCTACAGAATAATAAAATAGAAAACAGTAGCTAGCACACGTTAAGTTAAAAATTGTAGGTGGTCCACAGCTGAGATAAAATGTACCCTTTACTGACCAGCACAAACAAGCAATCCTAGTTCAGTATAATGAAAACCATCAAAAATGTACCTTATTCATATATAATCAGGCTATTTGGAAGGGAGTGGTTACAGAGGGTGGTTCTGTTAACAGCAATCAAAGCATTACAATCATCCCTTTAACCAAAACCCCTTTCCCCCTTAACACCATAGTGTAAATCTGAAACTATGCTACCTAAAACTGAAACTAAAAAGCTAGAGACAAATTAGAAGACCAGCTTATTAACACTTTACATAGAGTAACCAAATAATCCAAACTATATTAGTTAAGAAACTAACAAAATGATTAGTTAACAAAAAGATCACTAGACATCTATCAGAATATTAATAAATATAAACTAAACCACTTTTAACAAAGACTGCTTTCGCATCAAACACCATCAGGTTTGTGCGTCAATAAATTATAAATGAATAAACAAGTGTATAAATCTACAAGTGAAAACCTATGTAGGATGAAAACCAAAACTCGAACTGCTAAGGTGAAAATAGAGTGAATAATAATAAAAAAGAAAGCACTAATGTCATGGGGATCTGTTAGTGACATCTAACTAGGAAAAAAGTCTGAATGAGCAGGTGTGCACTCAAGAAAAGTGTCCTGTTTGAAAACAAATGTACCGTTATATATGGAGCCATCAGAAATATACCATATAGACTTAACCCAGCTGAAAGACTGGACTGCAGACCCGCGCAAAGCCTCAAGTTTTTTCTGCAGTGGCACAGGGACATCAGATGAAGTGGAGTCACCCGCCTTGCACTAGGCCAAGTGTTTCAAGATGCTGGGTCTTGAGGAAAGTGTTGAGAGTAGAAAGCCTAGACCTTAGGGTTTTTGGAACGAAAATCTGACAGACAAAGCAATATTTGTGATTTGAGTTCCAGGCCTAGGCAAAAAAGACACTTGTATAAAATCTGCCTATCGCACTCATACTTACCACTTCTAGCTGACCTTAAATGAAAAAGGAGGGTTCCTCAACGGGACACTCATCTGGCTAGACAAACAATAACCAGACAAAACAGTCCAACGGATGCACAGCCTGTGTTCAAGGTTGGAGGCGAGAGTCTAATAAATGCTCATACGTCCATCTTTATACACCTACATATATGAGCTGAGGTTGCGCACTGGGCGTATGACCTAGGGAAGGAAAAGCTTTGGCATCCTAGCAGGACTACAGCTGTGACAACTCGTATGTCAGAAATAATGCAACAGTGATTTCAGTCAGAACATCATCAGATTCCCAGTACAATACATAAAACACTTTAGAAAATCCCTATACCTGTTTAAAAGCAGCATTAAGCATAAAAATTAACAGCAGTTGTGAACAGCAAGTAGATTAAAAAAAAGTATATTATTATTTAAATAACAGAGAAAGAAAAGAAAACAAAAGTACACAATAAAAAAAAGGAAGGGAAGTTCCAAAGGGATCTTATCCGAGTAGGGAAGCTATAATCTATGAATGCAGACTGCTGTTGATATTCAACTGTGTAAATCCAGTATTTAGCGCAATCTGAAGGACAAGTGACTTTATGTGACAGGGGTTAGGTTTCCTTTCACTGGAGGGGATTAACATATCCCCTACTGCAGAGAGTCAGAGCGGATTCTGAGTTCTGGAAAGCTGCCAGAGTCGGGTTTGTACAGGCACATCATCCCATATGGCACTGAGGCAGTGTGTGAATGATGAACATCACCAAGTACCACTTCATCCATCATTCTGGACAGCCACAGTCAGACACAATGCAGTATCCCAGTATCAGCAAACAGAAACAAGTCCATGCCATGGTCTACTGGTAAATATCAATCCCTTAACTCAGGTTAGCCCATTTAGTATCTTTCAGCCATGCAACAACCTGCCTCCTAGGAGAATTACTGGAATCAGTGCCAGATTATGTGCCTGACTAATAGCACCATTTAAGGTCTTTAAGCTCTTATTATTAATCAACTATTACACATATGGCTATGAAAATACAATTAGTATGAATGAAAAATGTGGAAGGACAGATCTGGGTGAATGAAAATGAAAACTAAACCATGTGTAAAGCATGTACAACATACATCAGACATTAACCAGTTATTAAAACTATTTAACACAAGCCTGTCTACTACATTTGATGATGATGATGCTTTTCTTTCGGCTTTTCCCGGTTAGGGGTCGCCACAGCGGAACTCCGGTCCGCTAATGATTGGTAGTCAATTTTTATGGTGCAGAGGTGCCAGCCCGACTCCTAACCTTCAACGAAGGCACGTCCATTCACGCATGTCTTTCGAACGTCACTCAACCGTGGGGAGGACATGCAGACTCTACACAGAAGGCGCTCCAGCCGAGAATCGAACGGGAGAACCTCTTGCTGTGAGGCGACAACACTACCGCTGCACCACCATGAATTTTTGAAGGAATGTGAAAAAAGAGCAATGTTTCCTTCCAGGGGGCATCCGAGAAACCCCACCAAGGAAATAATGACTGATACCACACAGAAGAGGCCCAATGGTACCCACACCCCACCACAGGGGAAAGCCCTTTCCCATAACATGACCAACACCATTACCAACCAAGTGACAAACAGGTCCCCGGTCTCTCCCACACCAACACCCAGCTCAGAAAGTGGACAGACTCCCCCATCAACAAAGAAAAATTGGAATTTGCTGAGCAAAAATTCCGAAATGCGTCCACCACCAGGGTCACCTCCCTGTCCCACATCCAAGAAGGACAAGAACTTGAACCCCCCCCCCTGGAGGTAAGCAACATCAGAACCGCAAGGAACCCAGGCACAATCAAATGCGAACCCTGCAATTACCGCAAATTCACAGACATAGGGCACACACTTTACACTAGGGATCAACGTCACACCACTACATCAGGTAGATTCAATTGCAATTCCACCTACACTACACACCTAGCTCAATGTCAACCATGCTCCGCCCTCCACATCGGGAAAACCGACTGCAGACCACGAGAGCGGGGACATGAGCATCTCCACCATATCAGAAAGGAGAAAATCGAAAATGCCCTAGCCAGTCACATCAAGGGGAACCCCACTCATAGCCCCAGGTCCAAAGCCACTGATCACATCCCAAAAGATACAAGGGGTGGACCAAAATCTCCACCTCCAGAGAAAAAGAAATCAATGCGGCAGATCCAGCCAGATGCCCGCCAACATCCAGGCACCAACAACCGCCGCTCCATCCAGTGCCTCCCGAGACCCAAGAGCCCAAACAGGTAGTCCAAAATGCAATGTTCCATGTAAAACACAACAGCACCATCAAGAAAAGATGCAGGCAGGCCACCTTCAGTTTTAGCTCCACGCCTATCCTACCTTCCTCCCAACATCCCTTATCCAATGAACTTTTTCATCTATTATAAGATCAAAACAATTTGCCAGGGCCTGCAGATTTCCTATGCATAGGAAATCGACCAATCACAAACTCCTAAGAGTTAACAATCATTGCATTTTAGCTTTGCAACCAACATTTTGGAATTTAAAGGCCGATACGACTTCCTTTATCTTTTCAAGTACAGTAGCCCACCCCATCCCATTTTATTTCACTCTACTCTAAGTTACTGCACTATGTTTGCACGCTTTACCAACCAGTAGCACAGACTGTCCAACCCAATTCTTGGTCTAATGCTTAAGGTAATTTACCATGTCCAATTGGTACACATTAAGTTAACAGGAGAAAGAAGGGGGAAGTGCACCCAAGTGAACCCGAGCAGTTATTTGTTGTCTGAAGAATTCCAGCCACAAAACTACACGAAAAGTGCCCAACTTTACTTGTGACCCGCTACCAGCCTCCCACTCGTTATCCCTAATAAAGAGCTGAAGATTCTGAGGTGCTGCTTGTTCCTGCCTTGGATTGTCCTTTCCACAATGAAAGGTGACAACCCTATTCTAGAGTAGGCTCCTTCTCTTCTCTAATCGTACGATGTGTTTGGGGCAGTACAACTTCTGTGGGATTTTCTGCATTCAGATGCTGCTGGAAGTACTCCTTCCATCTGCAACTGATGTCCTGTGGACTGGTGAGGAGATTGTTATTGGCATCCCTTACCAAGGGTGTCTGACTACGTTCTTTACATTTCTGTCTTTGCCTTGCAACCTGATACAGTTTCTTTGTACCACCTACTGAGCCACTTTCCAGAAGCTGGTAGAGTACGCCTCTGATGCCCTGTTTTTTGTTCCAACACCTTTTTTAGCTTCTGTTAGCCAACCAGTATTCCTTCCTATCCTTGTCCATCTTTTCTATCTCCCACTTTTTCCTGCACTTCTCCTTTATTTTGATGACTTCCTGGACTTCTGCATTCCACCGCCAGCTTGTCTTATTTCCATACCTAGCTTGGCCACATATCTGTTTTGTAGTCCCCACATACGTTGTTTTGAGGCGCCGCCATTCTTCTTAAACTCCACCTATTTCTTCCTCTTTATGAGGTGCTAGAGCATTGAGTAATTCCTTGAACTATTGTACCTTCTCTCCAGTGAACTTCCAGGTCTTCAGCCTGGTCTCTGTTGACCTTAGAACCTTCCCTGACCATTGCTTGCAGCTGCCTCTGGCAACCACATGTTGCCACTGCTTGCAGCAGACTGTGGCAACCAGTGGTTTATACTGTGGGCTGACTGTTTCACTGGGGATGACTTTGCAATCACCGATTCTACCCCAGTGCATGTTGGCCACTCTTCTGTGTGATCTTGTGACTGTCTGTCTTTTTGAACCGTGCATTAGCTACTTTCATGCCATTTGCCAGACAGAAGTCTAAAAAGGCCTCTCCTTCTTTACTCCTGTTACCCCTCCCATGTGGACCCAGGCAGTCCTCATATCCTGTTCTGTCTGTCCCAATATGTGCATTCAAGTCACCCATTATAAACACCAATTCTGACTTCATAGGTAGGTACTAGGCTATCAGCCCTGGGGCCTATACAAGCCCAGCCAAAAAGGTACCCTGGCTTTTGCCACCCAAGAAAATTATTTTACTGTGCCACTGTTGAGCAGAGCCACAGAGGTGATGCCCGGGGTGAATTTCCTATTTCCCATCCAATCATCAAGATTTTTCTTGAAGAGTGCTAATGAGGAGCTTTGTTTGATATAGATAGGTAGTTTATTCCAGAGTATGGGAAGTCTCTGGGACAGGAATCTATCCCTCCGGCATGTTCTGTTTATTGTAGTGACAAGGTTTAGGTCCCTAGGGTGTGTAGCACAGAGGGACTGGGATTTCTTTAAGTGGAGCATGTTCAACAGCTATGGGTTTGACATAGCTTTGTATGTTAGGCAGAGATCACCTCTGAGTAGGCAATATGCGACGGAGTAAAGCTGGAGTTTTTTGAGATGGTCTGCGTAGGGCATCTGCTTGAGGCCGGTAATCCTCTTTGTGAGGTATTTCTGCGGCCTTTCCAGTTGTTGTAGATGTCTTGTGAAGTACATACCAAAAGGGGCGTTGTACTCTATAATGGGTCTAATGAGTGATGAGTAGAGGGGAACAATGACCTCTCTTTTTCTGGATGAGAAACCTTTTGTGATGAGGTGTGCCACGTAGAAGGATTTCCTGACTACTGTGGCGATGTGATTATCAAAGGCGAGACTACTGTCCACCTGTGTCCCAAGGTCTCTTATCACACTTTCGGTGTTAAGTATACTACTGCCTATGTTGTAGTTCATGGGTACAGAGTTTTTACCAAAGGGGATGACAATGCACTTTTTGGCATTGAGCTTGAGGCCATGGCTTTGACACCAGGCATCTGTCTCAGTGACGCCCTTTTGTAGGATGTCCACATCGTTAGGAGTTTCGATTATGGCTCCTAGTTTGCAGTCATCTGTGAACTTCGTTAGCCAAAGACCTTCTGTGTTAGCCTGTACTTCAGAGAAGTAGATACCAAACAGGAGAGGACCCAGGACTGAACCCTGTGGTAGAAGACACGTGTGTGGAGTCATTTGATAATACTTTAAAAAGTACAGCTGTGTACACTTACCATAAATGTAGATGTTTGAGTGTATTCACTGTTGCAGTCATCACATTTGCGTTATCTGCTTGCAGTAGCCCTCAGTCGGCTTGATTATCAAAGTCTTGGGTCCTGCATCGGTTGCTGTCTCATCTTCCATGACGTCAGGTAGTCAGGGGTATAAAGCATGCAGCCGATGCCATTACATCAGTTTTTCTTGCCCCAGATGTCAGGTGCTCCCACAATGAGAAGCAATTATATACAAGGTTACACCTCCAACAAAAAAAGCAAATACACCTTCTTCTTTCAGCTTTTCCCAGTTAGGGGTCGCCACAGCAGATCACCTGTCCGCTCATGACTGGCAGTGGAGTTTTACGGTGTCGAGTTGCCAGCCCAGTGTCCAACCTTCCACAGAAGGCAAACACATGCACACACTCACACCTAGGGCCAATTCAGAGTGTCCAATCCACCTAAGGCATGTCTTTGGAATGTGGGAGGAAACTGGAGCACCTGGAGGAAACCCACACGACCACAGGGAAGACATGCAGACTCCGCACAGAAGGCACCCCAGCCGAGGATCGAACCGGAGAACCTCTTGCTGTGAGGTGGCAACGCTAACTGCTGCACCACAGTGGCCACCCTGTCTCTTACCACAAGTCGATCTTCACTAATCCTTGACTGTAGGCTCTGCTCCGAGCCTCGGAACAAACTCGGCCACCCGCCCCAACTCGCGCACTCCAAAACTATCAAGCTAGGCCCCACCCTCTGTAAATGACCTCAGATCGAAGTTGCCCATAACAGTGACAGACAGGTAAAAGCAATAAATAAGAGACTATATCTAATTCTGTACTATGAAGCGAGTCTTTAGGAGTACTTGGTCCACTAAGAATCTTGGATGGGGGGAATGTCAAGAATTAGTGAAGATCGACAACACAGATGGAACGTTACGGTAAGACACAACTTCTTTATCTGATGATGTCAATCTTCACGTCATCCTTATTTATGCTATATAATCAGAATTGCCTACACATAGTAAAGCCTTGCCGAGTCTAATTATGGTGGCTGCCAAAAAAAAAAACAGTTACTAGAAAATGGAAATCAAAGTCTAGACCAACTTTAATAGAAGTAGTGAATATAGTAACAGAGACAAAAAAGATGGAACTGGGATCTTTAGAAAAGGGAAGGAGCAAACTACACAGGAAAAAAAAGGGAATTGTGGGAACAATATATGCAGAACCAGGTTTAAGAGGCAGGATTTGAATGAGCTATATAATGCTCAACTGACAATGACTGAGAGGTGTCTAAGTGATGTATAATGTTTAGAACTACAGTTGTTTCAATGGTGTCTGTGATGTAAACTGAAACTAAAGTGATATCATTTTGTATGTTTTTCATTTATTTAAATGTAAGATTGCCTTTGTCATATGTGTAAATTTAATAAAGATGTTTGGAAAAAAAAAATCTCCATGTCATCCTTGACTGTGGGACACAGTCCCTAAAAGCTTTAGGCATAGTAAACAAGAATAGAGGTACAGTCAAAAGACATCAGGGGGCTGGAGGAAGAGTAACCAGGACTGCAACAGTGAATACACTCAAACATCTACATTTATGGTAAGTGCACACAAAGTACAGTTTTGTACCTACCATAAATGTAGATGTTCAAGTGTATACACTGCTGCAGTCATTACACTTGGGTTATCCTGCCGTCAAGGCGGTCCCTCAGTCGGAGTTCCAAAGTCTTGGTCCGGCGTCGGTTGCTGTCGAATCTTCCCTGATGTCAGTGCGACAGGGGTATATAAGATGCAGCAGACGCCATTTTCTTCAGTTTTTCTTGCCCCAGAAGTCAGGTGCCCCCAAAAAGGTAGGCAATGCAAATTGCTAATAAAACATACATAAGAAAAGCAAACAAAAACTTTCAGTTACCAGCAAATACACCCCATAGGTAGCAAAGGGTAGAAGGCTTAGGTAAGTACCAGCAAGTAAGGGGGAAGGAAGGAGGGTAACCTAGATTGCAGCAGTGTATACACTCGAACATCTACATTTATGGTAGGTACAAAACTGTACTACGTTCATTGTGTTACACTGCTGCAGTCATTACACTTGGGTAAAATCCCAAAGCTGAGGTAGGGTGGCTGGTTCTATAAGGCATTAGGGGTGGCTATAAGGCCCTGCAGCACTGCAGTGGCAAAGCCAGCTCTGGATTTAGAGTAAAGAGTCAGATGGTAATGCTTGGTGAAGGTATGTACAGAACTCCAAGTTGCTGCTTCCAAAATGTCCTTGGTAGGTACTCCACTGAGGTAGGCAGTTGAAGTGGCTGTTGCCCTAGTGGAATGAGACCTAATGCTGTTAGGTACAGTTTTCCCATGGTGTGTATAGCAGAAACGTATACAGTGTCCTATCCATTTTGAAATGACTTTTCCCTGTGCTCCTGCAGCATATGCTACAAACAATTGCTCAGTTTTTCTGAAAGTTTTCGTTTTGTCCAAGTAGAAGTGTAACTGCCTGTGTATGTCCAAGGAATGCAAAAGTTTCTCCCCTTTATTCTGTGGATTTGGATAAAAAGTTGGCAAGTGAATAGTTTAGTTTAGAGCCACACTTGATACCACCTTTGGCATATAATTAGGGTTTGTTCTTAAAGACACCCTGTCTTGGTGGAAAATGATGAAAGGTTCCACTGCCATTAGTGCCTGTAATTCTGAAAATCTTCATGCTGAGGTTATTGCCAGGAGCAGAGCAGTTTTCCAAGAGACATATTTTAAGTCTGCTGAGTTAGCTAGCTCAAAAGGAGGTAAAGTTAATTTTTCCAACACAAAGTTGAGGTCCCAAGTTGGAGTTGGTGCTCTACGGGGCGGTCTTATGTTTTTAGCCCCTCTGAGGTACTGTTTTAGCAAAGGATTAGAAAAAATTGGTGGGTCCGTGTTGTAATGAGCAGAGATGGCAGAGGCGTGGATCTTGATGGATGAAAAGGAGAGGCCTTTGTCCAGCATCTCAGTTAAGTATTGTAGTATCTGAGGAATGTTTAGGACAAGAGGGTCAAGGCTGTGAGCCTGGTTCCAGGCACAGAATCTCTTCCATTTATCCCAATAGGCTTTCCTGGTGCTAGGCCTTCTGGCCTCCAGAATGACATCCATAACAGCTTTGGACAGAGGTATTGCTTGCTTGACTAAGGAATCTGCCATGCAGCCAGGTTTAAAGTCTTGAGCTGGCTATGAAGTATCTGATTGTTTTGCTGAGTCAGAAGATGTGGGATTTGAGGCAAAATCCAGGGTGGACCTTGTGCTAAGTTCTTTAAGATTGGGTACCAGTGCTGGCGTGGCCAGTATGGGGCAATCAGGATCATCTTTGGCTTTTCTTGCCTGGCTTTTATGAGGCCAGAATGGGGCTATGAGGATAACTCTGTGCCCCAACCGACGGGCTTTCTGTATGAACTTCGTCATGAGCGGAAGGGGGGGATAAGCATAAAGTAGACCGGGCGGCCAAGCATGGACTACAGCGTCTCTGGGATTCTCCCCTTTGGGGGGAAGTATTGCAAAGTACTCGCTGCTCTTTGTGTTTAAGGGAGAAGCAAAAAGATTGCAGCAAGGCCAACCCCATTTGCGGAAGATCTGCTTCGCAACTGATGGACTGAGAGACCACTCATACGGAGTGAGAACCACTCTGCTCAGTTTGTCCGCCAAAATGTTGGACCGACCCGGAATGTGCGTTGCTACCAGAAAACGGTTGGTGGATATCGCCCATTCCCACACTCTCATAGCCTCCCGGCAAAGTGGGTAGGACCTGGTTCCTCCTTGCTTGTTTATGTACCAGACAACTGACATGTTGTCTGTCTGGATTGCAATAGTCCCCAGAGGTAGAAGGTCGTAGAGAGCTTGCAACGCTAGAAGCACCACCCTCATCTCTAGGACATTGATATGCAAAGTGGTCTCCAGGGGAGTCCATGTGCCTTGGACGGTTCTGCCCGAACAATGCCCCCCACCCCCACCCGAGGCGAGAAGCATCCGTGGTCAGCGTGGCTTGGGGGGGAGGGACAACAAAGGGCCTCCCTTCCCTCAGCTCTGGGGCGTGGAGCCACCAAAGAAGGGAGTGCCTGCAAACTCTGCTCAGAGGAATCGGAGTATTCAATGGATGGAGTAGTAGGGACCACTGAACTTGAAGGGTCCACTGCAGAATCCTCATTCGCAGACGCGCGTGAAGGGAGAGACTGATCGCTGCTGCCATAGATCCTAGTGCCCTCAGGACTAATTCCGCCACCGGGGCCGGACTTTGAAGAAGAATTAGCACCTGAAACGACAAGCTGTTCAGCCTGTCCGCAGTTAGCATAGCTCGAGAGATGCGGGTATCTAACTTGGCCCCTATGAACTCCAGGACCTGTACGGGGCAAAGAGAGGATTTATGGAGGTTTACAGAGATGCCTAAGCTCTGGGCAAGGGTCAGAGCATAATCCCTTGCCACGCAGAGCTGATGCCTGTTGGTGGCGGTAAGGAGCCAGTCGTCTAGGTACGGGAAGACCTGAATGCCCTGATGTCTCAGGTGGGCTGCAACCACTACCATGACCTTAGTGAACACCCTGGGGGCTGAGGTGAGGCCGAACGGGAGAACCCTGAACTGGTAATGACTGGCTCCCAGCCGGAAGCGGAGAAACCTTCTGGATCGTCTGTCCATCAAGATGTGGTAGTACGCATCCTTGAGGTCTATAGAGCACATCCAGTCGTTCTGCCGCAGAAGGGGGAGAATAGATTGGAGGGTGACCATCCGGAATTTTTCTTTGGGAATGAACAGGTTCAAAGCGGAGAGGTCTAGAATGGGTCTTAGGTCCCCCGTCTTTTTTGGCACTAAAAAGAACCTGGAGTAATAACCCAATCCGGACTGGTCTGGGGGGACGGGCTGGATGGCTATTTTTTCTAGCAATTTCAGGACTTCTGAAGCTGCTGCCTCCCTTCGATCGGGTGGAACATCGGGGAGGTGTCTGGTCGAGGGAGGGTGGTTTATGAAGGGGATGGTATAACCTCTGGATATGATGCGGAGCACCCATCGATCTGTCGTAATGGACTCCCAGTTTGACAGGTGCTCCGACAACCGCCCCCCGACTGCCTCCAGAGAGGGACAGCCGGGTAAGCCCTCAGGGCTGCTGCGCGGGTCTATCCGGGAAGGGTTCCCTGGTCCCGAAGTTACGCGGTCCCCCTCTGCCTCTGGGCTGGCGTCCTCCTTGTCCTCCTCTGCCTCTAGAGAACGAGGGGTCCGAAGCTGGATGGGATTGCTGGAACTTACGGAACCACAGCTTCTTTTGTCCCCTCTGATTCCTAGAAAAGGATCGTTGGGGATTAGAGAAGCGGACCCCGATGGCAGACAGCGTTTTCCCATCCTTCTCGCTTTGGACCAGCGTCTCGCGAACGGTCTTGCCGAAGAGCGAAGATCCGTCAAAGGGTGCATTCGCGAAGGACGCTTTGAAGGGATCCGCGAAATCGCAAAGACGGAGCCAGGAGTGACGTCGCAAGACGACCCCGGCTCCGCTGGCCCTAGCGGCTCCCTCCGTGGCATGGGAGAGTAGACGCATGGACGTGTTAGAGATGGATTTCAGAGTGGCCATACGAGTCGAGAACACTTTTTTGTCCTCGACCGACATGGACTCCGGGGGGGCTGCAGCGTATTCCTTAAGTCTCGTTGCAGCCTAATGGTACGTGCCATATAGTTCAGCGCCCTTACAGAAAAGGTCGCTGAACTAAACATCCGCTTCCCAATGTGGTCCAGTGCCCAAGATTCCTTATCTGGTGGGTGAACCGAAGAACTCTCCTGCGCGAGTTCTCTCTTGGTGGCAGCCGCCACTAACATGGCATCCACGGGGGTTCCCTTGGCCCAAGACTGTCTATCCACTGGGGGGTAAGGATCTTGTCGGGTCGCTTCGGGATAGGCTCAACGGTGTCGGGCTCCTTCCACGCCCTGGTAGTAAATAGGTCTACCAGGGGGTCAGCCGGAGGGGACACCCAGGAGGTAGAAGGGCCTGCCTCAAACGAATCCAGGAACACGGATTCATCCGCGGAAGGTTTTTGGGCAGACCACCCCCCTCTAATACGCAACATTTCCATGATGTCTCCGAAGGAGACATCCTCGGGGGGTGACCTTGGGGAACCTTCCCCTTCATCTAAATCCGTGTCGGTTGTAATGGACTCGGGGGAGTACAGGTGCCTCCTCTTGCACCGTTTACAAGGGACCTCCTCGGTGGGACTGTCCGAAGAGGGCTCGTCAACGGGGTCCTGTTCCTCCAAGGGAACCAACTGGAGGGCTTGAGCAGGCTATCCCGATGGTCGGATGATGGAGGATAGACCCACATGCAGCGGGTGCGGAGGATCCGACGCCCGAACCGGGGACCTGGAGGTCCTCGACAGTACCCTCTCCACAACCTCAAAAGCCGAAGGAGAGCTACTATCGCCAGGCTCCGAGAGCAATCTCCTCGGCTCCGAGGTAGGGATCGGGGTCGGTGCCGATGCAGCCGGAGCCGAGAGAGAGGTGTGCTCCGAACCCAACGGAGCCGAAGACACACCAGCTCCCCCGGATCCGATGCTCAGCCCTCGGCCCCGAGAGCTCGGATCCGACAGACTCGAAGGCACAGTCGGCGTCGAAGCAACCGGAGCTATCGGCGCCGACGAATCCCTGGTTCCGAAGGGGCCCGGATCAGATAACTCCGAGACCCGAAAACGGGTCGGAGAAGGGGGAGCAAACATGGGGGCCGCGCTCCCCCCCAGAGGGGGGGGGGGCAAGAGCACCCCCATCTGCATCTGGGTCTGGATGAATCGGCACATCATCTGATCCATATCTGCTTCAGTGAGGCTTCTGGTTGATCTTGAAGAAGTCGTCGAGGCGGGCCAGGAGGGCCGCCTCGACGACCGCGAGGGAGACTGATCCTCCTCCTCCTCCAGCTCCGGAGAAAAAAGAGGCGAACGGAGCCGAGAGGGGGAGGATCCAGAGACCCTCGAGGGAGACTTAGCCAGTTTAGACGGTGGGGCTGAGGGTTGAGTCTCAGCCCGCCTTTTATGGGACTTGTGTCCCTTGTCCTTAATGCCTTTTCTCCACCGTAGTGCAGGTACCTGAATCCCCCGAACTCACAACCATAGAGGGAGGTTAAGTCCCAGGTTGAGTTGGGGGCACAGAAGGCGTGAGGGCTGCCGAGACAGCCTGTGCCTGAGAGGGGGAAGAAGAAGAGGCCGATTCCTGAGGTAACAAGCCCGCCAGGATCAGCTTGTTCTTCCTGTCCCTGAGAGCTCGGGGATTAAAGGCCGCACAGATTGTGCAGGCCGATGACAAGTGGGCCGCCCCCAAGCATAAAACGCACAGAGTGGCCATCCGCCGGCGAAAGCTTATGGCCACACTCAGTACATTTCGAGAAAACCGCCTTAGGCCCCTCAGCCATAACACCACTCACACCAAGAACACACCCAAACACTAAGAGGGGGGGGGGAGGGTGAAAGGCAGGAACTACAAGAAAAACTAGTTAGAAAGGGAAAACAAAGATATCTAACTAAACTACACTACAGCTAACGAACCCCAGGAACTACATACTCTCACAACTAGAAAAAGGATTTTTTTTTTTTTGACAGAAAAAAGAAAAGGTTCAATCTCACCAAAAGCCAAGGAGCTCTTCAAACGTAGCTGCTTTAGCCACGGCAAAAAACGATCTGAGGTAATGTAGCACATAGCAGGGGATTATGGGTAGGGGGAGGAGCTAGGAGCTCGGATCTTGTAGCTTGGAAAGCTGCCGGCTCGGATTCGAGATACCCACAGGTTGCAGAGAAAATGAAGTAACTACTTCAGATCTGCTTTTGCTTCGGGCACCGTGCGGCAAGAAAGACTGAAGAAAATGGCGTAGGCTGCATCTTATATACCCCTGTCGCACTGACGTCAGGGAAGAAGCGACAGCAACCGACACCGGACCAAGACTTTGGAACTCTGGCCGACTGAGGGACCGCCTGATGGCAGGATAACCCAAGTGTAATGACTGCAGCAGTGTAACACGATGAACATCTGTACTATGTTCTTTGTGTTTCATTGTTGCAGTCATCATATTTGGGTAGACTCCCAATGGGAGGAGGTAATTAGATAGCATTAGGACCAGCTATAAGGCTCTGCAAGACTGCAGTGGCAAAGCCAGCTCTGAATTTAGAAAAAATTGGCAAGTGGTAATGCTTGGTGAAGGTATGTACAGAACTCTAGGTAGCAGCTTCTAGGATGTCCCTGGTAGGGACACCTCTGAGAAAGGCTGTAGAGGTAGATGCAGCCCTGGTTGAATGTGGTCTTATCCCCTGTGGAGTAGGTTTTCCATGGTGCTTATAGCAGAAATTAATGCAATGGCCTATCCACTTAGAAATGGTTTGCTTTGAAATGGCCTTCCCCTCTGCCCCTGTAGCAAATGCAACCAGCAGCTGTTCAGATTTCTTCAGAGGCATAGTCCTGCCCAAGTAAAATCTAAGTTGTCTGCGCACGTCAAGGAGTGCAGTACTCGTTGCCCTTTGTTCTGTGGATTAGAAAAGAAGGCTGGTAAATGAATGGACTGATTAAGAGCCACACTGGACACCACCTTGGGTATGAAGGAGGGATTGGTCCTGAGGGACACACTGTCTGCATGAAAGATGATGAAAGGCTCCACTGCCATGAGTGCCTGTAATTCAGACACCCTTCTTGCTGAAGTGATGTCTAGAAGGAAGGCTGTTTTCCAAGAAAGGAATTTCAACTCTGCATTTACAGCTGGCTCAAAGGGAGGTAGAGTGAGTTTTTCCAATACAAAGTTAAGGTCCCAAGGCTGGAGTAGGGGCTCTCTTTGGTGGTCTTACGTTTTTGGCCCCTCTGAGGAACTGCTTCAGCAGTGGATGAGAAAAGAGGGGTGGTTCTGTATTGTAATGAACTGAAATGGCTGAGGCATGAATTTTGATGGAGGAAAAGGAAAGGCCCTTGTGAAGCATCTCAGTTACGTATTGAAGGATATGAGGTAAAATGGGCGCTGCTGTGCCCATCCCCTGAGTTTGGCTCCAGGAACAGAATCTTTTCCATTTTTCAGCACAGGATTTTCTAGTACTAGGCCTCCTTGCCTCCAGAATGACATCCATAACTTGCTTACTGAGGGATGGTAACGGAGAGATCAGGTAAATAGCCAGGCTGCCAGGTTCAGGGTTTGAACTGCCAGGTTTAGAATCTGGCCCAACTGCAGGGACAGCAGGGCAGGGGTCTGAGCCAGGTGCCATGGTGCCAGCAGTGACACACTGCACAAGAGGGGGTACCAGTCTTGGCGTTGCCAGTCTGGTGCAATCATTACTGTTCTTGGTTTCTCATGTTTGATCTTTAATAGTACCTTGGAGAGGAGAGGTAGAGGGGGAAAGGCATAAACCGATAGGTTTTTACAGGCGAAGGACAGGGCATCCACTTTCCAAGCTTGTTTGTGGAGAGTCCTTGTGCAGAATTTTTCCAATTGGTAGTTCTGGGGGGAGGCAAACAGGTCCATCTCTGGGCTCCCCATCGTTTCTCAACATGTTGAATATCTTTGGTTCCAGTTTCCACTCGTGTGGGTCCATGAGATTTCTGCTTAGGTCGTCTGTCAGTGTATTTAGCTTTCATGGCAGGAATTGAGCCTGTAGATGCACTTGGTAGCTCAAGGCTGTGTTCCACACAGCCATGGCTAGTCTGCAGAGAGGATATGAGTGGGTTCCGCCCTGCTTGTTTATATACCACATAACAGTGGTGTTGTCTGTCTTTACCAATAATTGTCCTGGAAGAATGTGGTCCGTGAAGGCTGTCAGAGCATTCTGTACAGCTAACATTTCTTTTTGATTGATATGCACGTGCATTTGACTTGGGTTCCATTTGCCCTGAATGCACTGCCCTGCCAAGTGAGCCCCACATGCATAGTCTGATGCATCTGTTGTTAGGGTTTGGCCGGCAGGGGGTAGAGTGAATGGCAGTCCCTTGTTTTGGTGGCAGGCTTCTGCCCACCAAAGGAACTCTATCTGTAGACAAGGTATGATAGGAATCATTGATTCTAGATCCTGAGAATGTTGACACCATAGGCTTTTTAGATACCATTGTAGTTTCCTCATATGTAGTCTTGCATATGGAATTAGTAGAATGCAAGAGGCCATGAACCCCAGGGCTTGCAGTATTTTCCTTGCAGATAGCTGGGTCCTTGTGGCCAGTAGTTTGAAGTAGGCGGTCAAATGAACTTGTTTCTCTGGTGTGAAGTAGGCCATCTGGGAAGTTGTATTCAAGCTTGCTCCTAGGAATATAATTTGTTGACAGGGTACTAGATGTGATTTATTTTCGTTTATCGTGTAACCCAGAGAAATTAGTAATTTCTTTACAAATGCCAGATTATTTATTAGTATGTCCTGGCTTTCTGCCTGAATTAGACCATCGTCCAGGCATGGGTATATTTGAATATTTCTTTGCCTGAAAAATGCAATGACTGGAGCTAGGCACTTTGTGAATACCCTGGGTGCAGTAGATAAGCCAAAGGGCAGTGCAGAGAACTGATAGTGCATGCAGCCTGCTCTGAAGTGTAGGTATCTTCTGCAAGATTCCCTTATTGGGATGTGCAGGTAGGCATCCATTAAATCCAGTCTTGCCAGCCAGGCATTTTTGCCTAGCATGGGAAGCAGCTGATGAAGAGTTAGCATTTTGAATTTGGGGATTTCCAAAAAAGTGTTTAGGATAGACAGGTCCAGAATAGGATGCCAGGAATTGCCTTTTCTGGGTACCAGGAAAAGTCTTTGAGTAGAAACCTTGCCCCCATTCCTCTTCTGGGACAGGTTGAATAGCCCTGATGCTGAGAAGAGAGAGAACTTGCCTTTGAGCCCCTGCCTACTGATTTGGGGGTAGGTCTGGCCAACCGTTTGGGGTTGGTAAGGAGTGAAAAGTACAGTTTTGTACCTACCATAAATGTAGATGTTCGAGTGCTAATACAGCTGCAGTAATCACAGATGGGTTTTCAGCCGTCAGGCGGTCCCTCGGTCGGCCGAATTCCAAAGTCTCGGTCCGGCGTCGGTTGTCGTCGCTTACTCTTCTGACGTCAGGAAGGCCAGAGTATATAAGACACAGCCGACGCCATGTTCTTCAGTCTTTCTTGCCCCAGATGTCAGGTGCCCCCAAAAGGAAGGCAATACAAAAATAAGGCTTATCCACATATGCAAGCAATGCAAAGTAATGCAAAATCATTGTAAGCAAGCAAATAAAACATAGCAGGATAACCCAGTCAGGAAGTATGAAGAGGTTGTTAGGCCCCATGCCCTTACCAAGTGGGGAAGGAGGGAGGGAAACCTGTACTGCAGCTGTATTAGCACTTGAACATCTACATTTATGGTAAGTACAAAACTGTACTATGTTCATCGTGCATACAGCTGCAGTAATCACAGATGGGTAGAGTGCCAAAGCTATGCATAGGGTGGTAGGTACTAGGAGGAACTGGGTTGAGCCAGAATGCCCTGCAAAACAGCAGTGGCAAAGCCTGCTCTTGTTCTGGAATATAGGGGCAGGTGGTAGTGTTTTGTGAAGGTATGTACAGAACTCCAAGTGGCTGCCTCCAAAATATCCTTAGTAGGCACACCTCTGAGGAAGGCTGTAGAGGTGGCTGTAGCCCTGGTGGTAGTGAGATCTGATACCAGTAGGGACAGATTTTCCATGATAGGAGTAACAAAAACGTATGCAGTGGCCAATCCACTTGGAAATGGTCTGTTTGGTAACTGGTTTCCCTTGAGCCCCTACGGCATAGGACACAAAAAGTTGTTCTGATTTCCTGAAGGACTTTGTTCTGTCCAAGTAGTAACGTAGCTGCCTATGGATGTCTAAAGAGTGAAGCAGCCTTTCCCCTTTGTTTTGAGGGTTGGGATAAAAAGTAGGTAGGTGTATGGCTTGGTTTAAGGCTACCCTGGATACCACTTTTGGCATAAAAGATGGGTTAGTACGAAGGGAAACCCTATCCTGATGGAAGATGAGGAAGGGCTGCACTGCCATGAGGGCCTGTAGTTCAGAAACCCTACGAGCTGAAGTGATGGCCAGAAGGAAAGCTGTTTTCCAGGACAAATATTGCAGATCTGTTGAGGCAGCAGGTTCAAAAGGAGGCAATGTCAATTTTTCTAGTATGTAATTAAGGTCCCAGGCTGGTATTGGTTGCTTCCTTGGAGGTCTTATATTCATAGCCCCTCTGAGGAACTGTCGTAAGAGTGGGTGAGAGAATAAGGGAGGATCCGTGTTGAATTCTGCAGAAATGGCTGAGGCATGTATTTTAATGGAACAAAATGAAAGTCCACTGTTCAGCAGTTCAGCTAGGTACTGTAAAACCTGAGGCAAGTTCAATTTTCTAGGGTCCTGTCCTTTTTTCTCATTCCAACAGCAAAACCGCTTCCATTTTGTGGAGTAAGCTTTTCTAGTAGATGGTCTTCTCGCCTCCAAAATGACATCCTGCACCTCCTTGGAGAGTAGGGTCTGTTGTGGTGTTAAGGAATTTTCCATGCAGCGAGGTTGAGTGTTTTCAGCTGACTGTGAAGGGTTTTGTAGCTGTTCTGAGTCAGCAGAAGGGGTATTAGAGGCAGGGACCAGGGAGGAGTATGCGTTAGGCTCCTCAGAAGTGGATACCAGTGTTGCCTTGGCCAATCTGGAGCAATCAGTATCATCCTCGGTTTGTCTGTTCTTGCTTTCAAAAGCACCTTGGACAGAAGAGGCAGAGGTGGGAATGCATAAACTGTCCATGCTGTCCAACGGAAAGAAAGGGCGTCCACTTTCCAGGCCTTTGGATGGAAGGTCCTTGAACAAAACTTTTTCAATTGATGGTTCCTGTGGGAGGCAAAAAGATCTATGTCTGGTCTCCCCCACGCTTCGATTATTTCCGTAAACACCTTTGGATGTAACTTCCATTCGTGTGGATCTGTCATATTCCTGCTCAGAGTGACTGCCAGTGTGTTTTCCAGTCCTGGCAAGTACTGTGCTTGAAGTTCGATCTGTATTTCCAGAGCCAAGTTCCAAAGAGTCATGGCTAGTCTGCACAAGGGGTATGAATGTGTTCCTCCTTGTTTGTTTATGTACCACATAACTGTGGTGTTGTCTGTTCTTATCAGTAATTGTCCTGGAAGCAGGAAGACCTTGAAAGCTGTAATTGCATTTATTACTGCTAGCATTTCTTTTTGATTGATGTGAAGGTGCTTTTCCTTGTGGGACCATCTGCCCTGAATGCACCTGTCCTTCATGTGCGCCCCCCAGGCGTAATCTGAGGCGTCTGTGGTTATGACCTGTTTTGCTTGAGGCTTGCAGAATGGAAGGCCTGTGTTCACTTGACATGCTTGGGCCCACCATAGAAATTCCTTTTGCAAACATGGAATTATTGGAATAATTGCTTCCAAACTGTGACTGTGTTGAGACCATAGATTTTTTAGGTACCATTGAAGTTTCCTCATATGCAACTTTGCACATGGGATTAGCAGAATACAAGATGCCATGAATCCCAGAGCCTGCAGGATTTTCCTTGCAGTAAGCCTGATACTTTTTGCTAGTGTTTTGAAGTACTGAGTTAATTGTCCTTGTTTTTCTGGCGTAAGATATGCCATCTGGGTGTGTGTGTCCAAGCTGGCACCCAGGAAGGTTATTTTCTGAGATGGTGTTAGCCTTGATTTCTCCTTGTTGATGGTGTATCCCAGAGAAAGCAGTAACCGTGTCACATATGCCAGATGTTCCAGTAGTATGTGTTTGCTGTCCGCTTGGATCAGGCAGTCGTCCAGATAAGGGTAAATTTGTATCCCTTGAAGTCTGCAAAAGGCAATCACTGATGCCAGGCACTTTGTGAATACTCTGGGCGCAGTAGATAAGCCAAAGGGCAATGCAGAGAATTGATAGTGGATTGTACCTGCAAGAAATCTGAGGTATCTTCTGCAGCTTTGTCTGATTGGGACATGCAGGTATGCCTCCTTGAGGTCCAATGTTACCAGCCAAAACACCTTGCCCAGCATGGGAAGAAGTTGCTGTAATGTGAGCATCTTGAATTTTGGTACGAGCAGAAATGTGTTTAGAATGGATAAGTCCAGAATGGGTCTCCAGTCGGTTCCTTTTCTTGGTACCAGAAAGAGTCTTGAATAAAAACCTTGACCTTGTTGGTGCGTAGGTACCTTTTGTATAGCTCTCATGTTTAGGAGCTTTGAAATTTGCAGTTGTGCCTCTGCCCTTTGATTTTGTGGCAGGTTTGGCATGCCTCTCATTTTTGGAAGAGTGTGAAATTGAAATTTGTAGCCTCTGTTTATAATGTCCAGTATCCATTTGTCTGTTGTGACAATATGCCAATTGCTTGCAAATAATGCTAGTTTCCCTCCCAAAGGTGCTGCCAGCTGAGACTTGCTTGGCATGGAAATGAGGGAGTCATGGTTTCTTCCTGTATTGTTGTGCACTGTCTTCACCACCTGTTGGTGCCGGAGATTGCCACTGTCTGCCTCTATATGATCCTTGTGAGTGTCCTCTGCCCCTTGTGCGTCTGTATCTACCTCTTTGGGGCTTGTCAGTGGCTGGAAAGGACCAGTTTTTTGAAGGCCAATTCCTGCTAAAATGTGGTGGCTGAACCTGTAAGAAAGCTTTGACAGTTTGCATAGATTTGTCTTTTTCTTCCATTTTTCGTAGTATATCCTCAGCATTAGTATCAAAAAGTACATCCTTTTGTAAAGGAGCATCAAGAAGTTTAGCTTTCACATGATCAGGCAAATTTTGTTCCCTAAGCCAGGCATGTCTGCGAATGACTGATCCTGTAGCAGCCGCTCTACTGGAGGCCTCTAGGGCATCATAACCACATTGTAAGTTGTGTTTACCCACTTGTTCTGCACTATGCAACATATCCTGTAATTCTTTTAAGTCTGGTTGTTCAGGTTGAGACATTTTGTTTTTTAATTGGGATAACAGAAACTGTTGATATTTAATCATATGAAACTGACAGTTTAAGGCCCTCATGGCTAGGGTGGCCGAGGTATATACCTTCTTACCCCACCTTTCTAAAGATCTAGATTCCCTTTCTGCAGGAAGTGGATTCTTGGCAATGGAGGCCTTTAATCCCTTAGGGCCTTGTGAAATGGTTTCAGGGTCAGCATTATGGCCTTTGTAGAGAAATTGGTGAGAACTGGGTACTCTGTAATATCTATCAGGCTTTACTGGTGCAGGAGGCAGAGAATCAGGGTTAAGACAAGCCTCCGAATAGACATCATCCAGTACCTCCAAAACAGGGGTATAGCCAGAGGTCTGTGCTGAGGTAACAAAGAAATTCCCTAAGTCTTTTCTTGGAATCTGAAAAGTCTTGGCCTTCCCAATGAAAATGTTCCCTCAAGGTGTGCAAGGTTTCCCCAAAGGAAAAATCCTCGGGGGGGGGGGGGGGGATACAGAAGGAATGGACTGTTCTGCATCCGAGTCCTCAAAAGGGGAGTATGAGTGTACCTCTGCATCAGAATGTTCTGATAAAATGGATCCCTGATCCGAAGAGGGGGATTCTTCCTCCACTCTGGGTCTCTTGTCAGGAGGGGGCTGAGAACCTCTGATAAGAGTAATTAGATCCTCAGCCATTTTAAGCATGTGTTTCTTAGGCATGTGTCCAGGAGATGGCCCTTGAGCAGCAGGCCTAGTTTGATGCCTGGCTGCTTTGGATTTAGTAAAGGCCTTAATAGAAAAAGAAGATGAAGGCCTAAATACACCATGGGTGGAGGTGGACCTGTCCACATTAGTAGGCTCGACATAAGCCGGGGCTTCGGTTGTAGTCTGGGAAAGGGCCAAGGACCCAGCGGTCTCGGATACAGAAGACACCGCCAAAAAAGTGTCGTCGGTAGTCAGGGACTGCAAAGGCGTCTCGCTGAGAACCGGACCACGTGGAGCCTGTTTCGGCGTGGTGTCAGCGGAGACTGCGGGCCTCGCTTGTCGGTCCTTTTCCTTGCGTTTTTGGATAAAACGGTAGTCGGAGTGTCCGACGACATTTTATAGTCAAAAGCTTTACCAAAATAGTGTTGGGCGAACTCCGCCCGACGCTTGATAGTGCGTTTGTTGAAAGTAGCGCAAAAGCGACAGCCCGAGACGTCGTGGTCTGGGCCCAAACAAGGTATGCAAAGGGAATGGAAATCCTTATGCGGTATTTGCTTCCCACAAGAAATACAATTATTAACTTTTTCTGACATCGGCCTGAGGCAAGAAAAGTTTCCCCAACAGGGTACTTAGCTTTAATGAAGACTTCGGTTCCAAATATTTTCGTAATTCAGGAGCTGGCCGACCGGCACTTGCGAACTGCTTCTGCTTCGGGCACCGCGCGGCAAAAAAGACTGAAGAACATGGTGTCGGCTGTGTCTTATATACTCTGGCCTTCCTGACGTCAGAAGAGTAAGCGACGACAACAGACGCCGGACCGAGACTTTGGAATTCGGCCGACCGAGGGACCGCCTGACGGCTGAAAACCCATCTGTGATTACTGCAGCTGTATGCACGATGAACATCTGGAATCTGTATCCTTGGGAAACTATATTTAAAACCCATTTGTCTTGGGTAATGAGTTCCCAATTTTTTGCATGCAGGGTAATCTTTCCCCCTAAAGGAACAGTCAGTTGAGCAGGGCTTGGAAGGTTTAAAGTTAAGTCATTGTGACAGTTTACCATAAGAGGGTGTCTTACTACTCCCAGTTCTGGAAGCCCCCCCCCACTGCTTAGACCTGTGAGTACCTTGGGACTGAAGCATGGCTGAAGACTGCTGGTTCTGGGTTTGGACTGAGAAGGCCTGGAAGAGGCAGGAAAAGACCAATTCTTAGAAGGCCACTGCCTACTAAATCTAGGAGGCTGTACTTGCAGGAAATCTTTAACAGTTTGCATAGATTTAGCTTTTTCCTCCATCTTTTTAAGTACTTCTGCTTTGTTGCCAAACAGGCGGTCTTGGTTTAAGGGAGCATCCAGTAATTTGGCTTTAACATGATCTGGCAAAGATTGCTCCTTAAGCCAAGCATGCCTTCTAAGTACAGACCCAGTGACAGCAGCTATGCAAGATGCCTCTAATGAATCAAAACCATGCTGCAAAGTAGGTTTTCCAACTTGTTCAGCCGAATGCATTAAATCCTGTAATTCTTTATTTTCAGCAGAGTCAGGAATCAACATCATTTTCTGTTTAAGCAATCCAATAATATGTTGCTGATACTTTAACATATGAAACTGGCAGTTTAAGGCCCCAATGGCCAAAGTTGCAGAAGTGTACACCTTCTTACTCCATCGATCCAGGGCCCTGGAATCTCTATCAGAGGGGGTAGGGTTTTTGGCAGTAATGCCCTTGGGTCCCTGTGAAATGGTCTCAGGATCTGCAGTAGGATTTTTATAGAGGAACTTGTGAGAGTCAGGTACCCTGTAATACCTGTCTGGTTTTCTGGGAGCAGGAGGTAAAGTGTTAGGTGCCATGCTAGATTCCGAGAAGGCATCATCTACTATGTCCAGCACAGGAGGGATGGATAAAGGCCTGTGTTGAGGTAGGAGTAAGAATTCCCTAAGCCTCTTTTTGGAGTCAGAGTAATCCTGGCTTTCCCAGTGGAAATGTTCCCTAAGAGTATGCAAGGTTTCACCAAAAGAGAAATCCTCTGGAGGGGAAGCAGAGGGAATGGAGTCCTCTGCATCAGAATCCTCATAAGGGCAACTCCTGGTCATCAGAGAAAACAGAAAATTCAGAATCCTGATCAGAAGAATCAGAAGGAAAATCAGTTCTAGGTCTCTTAGAGGGAGAAGGGTGGCTTCCCCTGATTAGAGTAATAAGGTCTTCAGCCATTCTTATTTGTTTTTTAGGCATAGGGGCCTGACCATGCGGTCTGCGCGTCACTTTTCTAGGCATTGATCGAGTTTTGGGCCTTGAAGAAGAAGATGGCGTTGGTTTAATATGCAAGTCAGTAGGCCTGACTACACTGTCAGAAGCCCGTGCCTGCACAGCAGCTCCGGACCCATCCAAGGTAGAGACATCCGCAGGTTCCACAGTTAAAGAAGCATCTCGCAGCATACCAGACTCCAAATGGGTCTCAGTAGAGGCCCTGCGAATTTGAAGTAGTGGGTATCAGGGGCTGTGAAAGTGCCTCACTGAGTACCGGCAAACTGGCGACTAGCTTAGGAGCAGCGTCGTCGGCAGCTTTGGACCTATGCGGTCTGTCTGTCTTTATCTTTGCGTTTTTTCAGAATGTCGGTAGTTGGGTGGCTTACTGAAGCCATTTCTGGATAACTGAACAGAGTACCAAAATATTTACATGCGAAAATGAACTGACGACGAATAGTACGAGGTTTGAATATGGCACAAAACCGACAGCGAGGTATGTCGTGGTCTGGGCCTAGGCAAGGAATGCAGTACAAATGAAAATCTTTATGAGGTATTTGCTTTCCACAAGAAATACAATTGTTAAGTTTTACTGACATCGGTTTAGAGCAAGAAAAAGGATCCCAACAGGATACTTAGCTTAGTTGAAGACTTTGGATCTGAAACTCGAAAACGAATATTTCATGAGTCGGCCGACCGGCACTTGCACTGCTTCTGCTTCGGGCACTGCACGGCAAGAAAGACTGATGTAATGGCGTCGGTTTCATGCTTTATACCCCTGACTACCTGATGTCATGGAAGATGAGACAGCAACCGATGCAGGACCCAAGACTTTGATAATCAGGCCGACTGAGGGCTACCTGCAAGCAGATAACCCAAATGTGACGACTGCAACAGTGAAACACGAAGAACATCTGCAGTGTTGCCCAGTATTACATGAAATTGGCTACCACATCAAAGTAACATCAGCATTTGCCATGCATTTAAGTTTATATGGTTCTTTATGAAGAGACAATTATACTTAACAGATTTATTTTAAAAATTAATCCTCTCTATAAAAAAAAAAGGCAGCACGGTGTTTGATGAAAAGCAGTATAATGATAAAACTGATACTGATGCATTCTTTGCAACAACTGAAGTTAGCACAAAAACAAAAAAAAAAAACTATCCAACACATGCCTTAAAGAATCACACACCAAATATAAGAGAAATAAGAAAGGAAGCACAGAGGGCACAGAAAAAAAGGCAGCGTAAGGGATATGTGTAGACATTTTCGGAGACCAGTTTTACTGGTTACATGTCCTGTTTACATCATACATTTCATGTACTCATACGCATTGAAGACTTCTACCGCTACCCCCCCCCCCCCCAAAAAATGAAACCTTACATCTGTTGATATCCTTAATTTAGAAGGCTTTCTAAATAACTTCTATTCTTTAATATTAATACTGAATAATGATGTCTACTATGGCACTGACAATATGAACCATCTTGAGCGTGCTTCAATAAGGAAATTAATTAGTATTTTGTTACCATCTCCTAACAGGTCAGAAAAGTGAATAACCTGAAGTATTAAACTGCAAAACAAATAGCAATTTTGGTTTAGTGAAATTATTGCTTTGTTTTAATAAAATAACCAGGCAGGAAACTGCAAATGTGTAAGGTAAACACCACAGCAATACATCTTTCAAGAAAACAGTAATCCAATAACAAATCATATTATCATGATTTACCTACCTTCTATTTCCTGCCTGGATTTTCCAAGCTGGACATATTTTCCTACAAGGACAATTTTACTCCATTTTTCTCAACAAAAGTTACTTTTATTAATTTCTGCACTGCGCAGGTTAATTTACTGAAAAGGACTCTTAGCCAGGTTGGAAATGAAAATAAACAAGCAAGCAAAGTAATGAAACCTGCACAGAAGAAAATATAAAAAATGCAGGTGTGCTAGAAAAATACGGTAACTGTATGGTCAGTGATGCAAGTGTAATAACGCTTGAGGCTTCAGATGTCTAAGTATGGTCACTGTTACAACAGTGATAACGACTGGAACTTCTGCCATAGATTTCCTCAAATCCAGACAGACTTTCACGGCTTTCTAGTCACCCCCAGGGTCAGGTAACTCTTTCCACTTGGACAGTGGGACATCAGTGGTATAAGGGGGACATCTAGCGACCTCACCTTTAGTTCACTCTTGCCCCTTACAACTTCAGGGGGTCTGAGCTGAGAGAAGGGCTTGACATGCCCAGGTGACATATACACCTGGTAGGGGTAAAAGAAAGAAGTATGGAGCCATTAAGCAGTGAAGGGAAGAAGTGGTTCTTCTGGATCTGACAGTGGTTGGGGCTAGGAGTACTCTCAACTGGATTTGGATCTGAAGGAATATCTAAACCATCTTGTCCAAGACAGTTCTGATGAGGCTCTGGGAAGACCTAGCTGACCTCAAAGAAGAAGTTGAGGAAGGTGGCCTGGATGGGTACTGGGGAGTCTATCCTGCAAAACAGGAAACCAGAACCTAAGTGAGACAGGTGGTGTTACAGATAGTACAGTTGTGTACACTTACCATAAATGTAGATGTTCGAGTGTATTCACTGTTGTAGTCATCACACAGTTGGGTTATCTGCCTGCAGGTAGCCCTCAGTCGGCCTGAATACCAGAGACTTAGTATTTCTGCGTTGGTTGCTGTCGCTCCAGGACTGACGTCAGGGGTATAAAAACAGGCAGCTGATGCCATTACATCAGTTTTTCTTGCCCCAAATGTCAGAAGCCCCCAAATAGGGAGCTAAGTTATGGTGGGAAAAACAACACCAGTAAAAAGTAAATACCAGTAGCCCTGTAAGGGGTGAGTAATAGACATAAAGAAGAGAGGGAGAGAGACAAGGGGGCTGGAGGGTAGGAAACCAGGACTGCAACAGTGAATAGACTCGAACATCTACATTTATAGTAAGTGTACACAACTGTACTATGTTCTTCGTGTTTCACTGTTGCACTCATCAAACACGGGTTGATTCCCAAAGCTGAAGAAAGGGTGGAGGCAGTCAAGAAGAGTTGGGGCTGGCTAGTATGCCCTGCAGGACTGCTGTTGCAAAACCTGCCCTGGATTTGGAAAAGATAGGCAGGTGGTAATGCTTGGTGAAGGTGTGTACAGAACTCCAGGTAGCAGCTTCCAGAATGTCCCTGGTAGGACTCCCCTGAGGAATGCTGTACAGGTAGAAGTTGGCCTAGTGGAATGTGTTCTGACCCCCTGAGGGGTTGGTTTCCCATGGTGCTTGTAGCAGAAACGGATACAGTGTGCTATCCATTTGGAAATTGTTTGTTTTGAAATGGCCTTGCCCACTGCCGCTGGTGCAAAACTGACTAGTAACTGGTCAGACTTCCTGAAGGAATTAGTCCTATCAAGGTAGGATCTGAGCTGTATGTGCACGTCCAAGGAGTGCAGGATCCTTTCCCCTTAATTTTATGGATTACGGAAGAAGGTTGGCAAATGGATAGACTGGTTGAGAGCCACACTGGACACCACTTTAGGCATAAAGGAAGGGTTAGTCTTGAGGATGACCCTGTCATTATGAAAAATAATGAAGGGTTCCACAGCCATAAGTGCTTGTAGTTCAGACACTCTTCTAGCTGAAGTGATGGCCAGAAGCAAGGGTGTTTTCCAAGAGAGGAATTTTAACTCTGCTGACGCTGCAGGCTCAAAGGGGGGTAGCATGAGCTTTTCCAGTACAAAGTTAAGGTCCCAGGCCAAGGTGGGTGCTCTCCTTGGTGGCCTTAAATTGTTTGCCCCTCTCAGGAACTGTTTGATGAGAGGGTTAGAGAAGAGAGGCGGCTCAGTGCTGTAACGAGCCGAGATGGCAGAGGCATGGATCTTAACGGAGGAGAAGGATAGTCCTCTGTGGAGTAGATCTACTAGGTAATCCAGGATTGGAGGTAAGGGTGGCAAGTGCTATGTCCTCTCCTTTAGACTGAATCCAGGAACAACACCTTTTCCACTTAGCAGCATAGGATTTCCTTGTACTGGGTCTTCTGGCTTCAAGAATGACGTCCAGCACCCGCTTGCTTAGGCTGGTCACTAGGGCAGAATTCGAGGAATAAGCCAGGTTGCAAGATTCAGCACTTGCAGTTGCGGATGCAAGATCTGTCCCCCTGCTGAGTGAGAAGGGTTGGGATCTGATGTAGTTGACAGGGGGGCACCAGTAACAGGCTGCACAGTAGTGGGTACCAGTGCTGGCGTGGTCAGTCCGGGGCAATCAGGATTGACCTTGGTCTGTCCTGTCTTATCTTGAGTAATATTCTTGAGAGAAGAGGCAGAGGGGAAAATGCATAGACTGAGAGGTTTTCCCACTGGAAGGATAGGGCATCCACTTTCCAAGCCCTGCTGTGAGGTGTCCTGATGCAGAATTTGCTGAGCTGGTGATTGTAGGGGGAGGCAAAGAGGTCCACCTCTGGGATCCCCCATTTCTGGATTAGAAGGCTAAAGGTGCTGGGTTCTAATTGCAACTCGTGTCGGCCTACAAGATTTCTGCTTAAGTCGTCTGCCAGAGAGTTTTGTTTGCCTGGCAGGAAATGAGCTTGCAGATGTATATGCATGTCCAAGGCCGTGTGCCACAGGGCCATGGCTAGCCTGCAGAGTGGGTAAGAGTGGGATCCCCTGCTTGATGATGTACCAGATAACTGTGGTGTCTGTTTTTATTAGCAGGGGTCCTGGTAAGAGTAGACATTTGAAAGCTGTCAGAGCATGCTGAACAGCTACCATCTCTTTCTGGTTGACATGCAGATGAATTTAACTTGGGCTCCAGTGGCCCTGAATGCACTTGTTGTCCAGGTGTGCCTTCTAGGCATAGTCTGATGCATCTGTGGTTAGGGTCTAGGTGGCATGGGATTGTGTAAAGAGAAGTCCCTTGTGGTTGCATGCTGCTGTCCACTAAAAAAACTCTGTCCTTAGACAAGGTATGATAGGCATGATTGGTTTCCAGGTCCTGAGAATGTTGGCACCAAAGACTTTCTAAGTACCACTGAAGTTTCCTCATATGCAGTCTGGCATATGGAATTAGTATAATGCAGGAGTCCATGAACCCTAGGGCCTGCAAGATTTTCCTTGCAGATAGCTGGGTTCTGGTGGCCATTTGAGAGAAGTAGCCTGTCAGCTAGGCTTGTTTTTCTGGAGTAAGGAATGCCATCTGGGATGCTGTGTCCAAGCTGGCTCCCAGGAATACAATCTTTTGACTGGGGACTAATTTTGATTTATTTTCGTTGATAGTGTACCCCAGGGATGTTAGAAGGCTCTTTATAAATGTCAGGTGCTCCAACAGCTTTTCCTGACTGTCTGCCTGAATGAGGCAATCATCCAAGTACGGGTAAATTTGAATCTTTCTCAGTCTGCAATAGGTAATGGCTGGAGCCAGTCATTTTGTGAATACTCTGAGAGCAGTGGATAAGCCAAAGGGAAGTGCAGAGAACTGATAATGCACAGATCCTGCCCTGAAACGTAGGCATTTCCTGCAGGAGTCCCTGATAGGGATGTGCAGATAGGCTTCTTTTAAGTCTAAGGTGGATAACCAGGCATCTTTGAACAGCATAGGAAGAAGCTGCTGAAGGGTGAGCATTTTGAATTTTGGTATGACCAGGAAGGTGGTTAAAAAGGAAATATCTATAGGGCGCCAAGTGACCTCTTTTCTTGGTACCAGGAAAAGTCTGGAATAAAACCCTTGACCTATTTGTTCTGCAGGAACAGGTTGAATTGCCCTTATGGATAGCAGGGATTGAACTTGGTTTTGTGCCTCTGCCCACTGGTTTGGAGGAAGGTCTGGGAACCCTTTTGGAGTTGGCAGTGAGTGGAAGTAAAATTTGTACCCCTGGGATACTATGTTGAGGAGACATCGGTCTTTGGTGATGGAGGTCCAGTTTTTTGCATGATGGGCAGAGGTGAGGAGTGGGGTTGAGAAGTCATTGTGAATTCTTTCCGTATGGGGGTGGATTAGCACTCCCTATTTTAGAAGTGGAGGCACTCCATTGCTTAGATCTCTGCATACCGAGACTGTAATCTGGGGGGGGGGGGTCTGTTTCCCCTGGCTCTAGTTTGAGATGGCCTTGAGGGGGCTGGAAAGGACCAATGTTTCAAGGGGCAATGCCTACAGAATCTAGGAAGCTGCACTTGCAAAAAATCTTTGACTGTCTGCATAGATTTAGCTTTTTCTTCCATCTATTTTAGAACCTCTTCTGCTTTGGTGCCAAACAGATTGTCCTTGTTCAAAGGGGTGTCTAGTAATTTTGATTTGATATGGTCTAAGCAAGGTCTGCTCCTTAAGCCAAGCATGCCTTCTCAGTACAGAACCAGTGACCGATGCCCTGCAGGATGCTTCTAGGGTGTCAAAGCCACATTGCAAAGTATGCTTGCTGACTTGGCTTGCAGAATGCATAAGCTCTTGTAATACTTTATTTTCTGCACAGTCTGTAAAGGTAGATCATTTTTGCTTAATAAAGTTCCATAATATGTGGCTTGTATTTCAGCATGTGAAAATGACAATTCAATGCCCTAATGGTGAGAGTTGCAGAGATGTATATTTTTTTACCCTGTCTAAAGCTCGGGAATCCGTGTCTGAAGGGGTGGAATTCTTAGCTGTAGTTGCTTTTATACCTTTAGGTCCCTGGGAAATGACCTCTGGGTCAGCAGTAGGATTTCTGAAAAGAAATTTGTGAGAGTCAGGGACTCTGTAGTACTGGTCTGGTTTCCTTAGAGCAGGGGGTAAAGTATCAGGAGTTAGACTGGATTCCATAAAGACATCATCCACAAAATCCAGAACTGGAGAGATTGCTAAAGGTCTACACTGTGGCAAATCTAAAAATTCTCTGAGTCTCTTTTTGGACTGAGGATAGTCTTGGCATTCCCAGTGGAAATGCTCTCTTAAAGTATGTAGGGTTTCACCAAAAGAAAAAACCTTTGCAGGGGAAGCAGAGGGAATTGATTCATCTGTATCTGAATCCTCATAAGCAGATAAAGGCATGTCTTCATATTCAGAAAAGTCAGAATCGTCGGACTCTTGGTCTGTTAAAGCTGCTGGGGACAGATCTCTTTTCCTCTTAGCAGGGGAAGGCTGGCTACCCCTAATCAGCATAATCAGGTCTTCTGCCATTTTAAGCATTTAATGTTGTGGCAAGGAAGCAGGTGTTTGAGTTTGGGTCGTCGTTTTTTTAGGTGTAGCTCATACTCTTGGCCTTAGAAACTCGGTAGTTTTAGACAAAACTGAAGACGTGAAAGAAGTTGTTGGTTTAAGTCGAATATCGGTAGTTCAAAGAACTTCCTCGGAAGCCGATGCCTGCACAGCAGCTCCGGACCCATCCAAGGTAGAGACATCCGTGGGTTCCGTAGTCAGAGTAGAGTCTCACAGCATACTGGACTCCAAACGGGTCTCGGTAGCGGCCTGCGAATCCACCGAAGCGGGCATTAGGGACTGTGAAAACGCCTCAGAGTACCGGCGAACTGGCAACTAGCTTAACGGAAGGGTCGTCGGCAGTTTTGGACCTGTGCGGTCAGTCTCTGTTTTTATCCTTAAGTTTCTTCAGAAGTTCTGTAATCGGATAGCTTACCTAAGCCATTTTGGAAGACGGAGATCAAGAGCGAAAGTATTTAGCGACAATAAGGGCCAAATGATGAATAGTTCGGGTGTTGAACAAAGCACAAAACCAACAGCGAGGTACATCATGGTCTGGGCCTAAACAGGTGACGTACTAAGAATGGAAATCTCGGTGTGGTATTTGCTTTCCACAGGTGAGACAATTTTTAACTTTTTCTGACATTGGTTAGAGCAAGAAAAAAGGATCCCCAATGGGGTACTTAGCTTTAGAAGACTTCAGGATGATTCAATTTGGAAACGAAAACTCAGGTAGCGGCTGACCGGCACTCACGTGAACTGCTTCTGCTTTGGGCTCCTCAACAAGAAAGACTGATGTAATGGTGTCGGCTGCCTGTTTTTATACCCCTGACGTCAGTCCTGGAGCGACAGCAACCGACACAGAAATACTAAGTCTCTGATACCCGGGCCGACTGAGGGCTACCTGCAGGCAGATAACCGTAAAGACTGCAACAATAAAACACGAAGAATATTCATCAACTATCAGATCTGAAAAGAGCACTGGCTCTGAAGGTCTAGAAATCTTAGTTGCCAGAGCCAATGAAGGTGTCATATCTGGAGATATTCATTGCCAGAGCTGCCAAAGGTGTCAGACCCAGAGATCTTAGTAGCTAGGGCGATAATGAAGGTGTCAGAACTGGAGATCTTTTTTGGATAATTTTGATGTTGCTGTCTTTCTCTCTTTTCACCTCCTTTTGTTTTTCCCTGGGTTTATCAGACCCCTTTTTTGAACAAAATGATAGAGAAAAATAAGAAGCAGCAGCTGCAGATTTCCCAGATCCCAAAGAGGGTTTTCTCCTGTGGTAGGCTGAAGGAGACTTTTTACAATGGGCTTAGTTCTTCTAAATAGGTCACTGTCCAAAAGCCTCACAGAAAGAGTAAGTGATGTCTAAGTGGGAAAGGCCTAAGAAATACACACACTTATTGTGTGCGTCTGAATTTGGTAGCTTGTGAGAAAGTACAGTTGTGTACACTTACCATAAATGTAGATGTTCCAAGTGTCTTCACTGTTGCAGTCATCACTGTAGGGTTCTTCCTGCCGGCAGGCAGTCCTCGGTCGGCCAGAATCCCAAAGTCTGGGTCCGGCGTCGGCTGTTCAGTCATGGTCCCTGACGTCAGAGCGCTAGGAGTACAAAGCTGCCAGCCGACGCCATGTTCTCCAGCTTTTCTTGCCCCAGATGTCAGGTGCCCAAAAATGAAGGCTAATAGTAAAACAAGAGAGAAACATACAACAAACTCCATACCCTGAAGCAAATACACCTCAAAAGAAGGGTGAAGTTGGAAATCACAGTAATGAAAATAAGAGGGGTCAGGAGGAAGGGTAACCCAGACTGCAACAGTGAAGACACTCGAACATCTACATTTATGGTAAGTGTACACAACTGTACTATGTTCATCGTGTTTCACTGTTGCAGTCATCACTGTAGGGTTGAGTCCCAAAGCTGAGAAAAAGGGTGGAGGTTATAGAGTAGAAGGGGTGGCTAGAAGGCCCTGCAAGACTGCAGAAGCAAAGCCTGCCCTAGACTTAGAGTAAAGAGGGAGATTGTAGTGCTTAGAGAAAGTATGCACTGAACTCCAAGTTGCAGCTTCCAAAATATCTTTGGTAGGTACTCACCTGAGAAAGGCAGCTGAAGAAGCAGCAGCTCTGGTAGAGAGAGTCCTAATTTTTCCTGGGATTTGCTTTCCATGATGAGAGTAACAAAATCTGATTCCATGAGCAATCCATTTAGAAATGGTCTGTTTTGAAATTGCTTTGCCTTGGGAATGTGTTGCATAAGAAACAAACAGCTGCTGTGTTTTCCTGATATCCTTGGTTCTGTCCAGGTACAAACGAAGTTGTCTGTGTACATCCAAGGAATGCAAGATCCTTTCCCCCTTATTTTGTGGATTATTGAAAAAAGTTGGCAGGTGAATAGTTTGATTTAAAGCCACTTTGGAAACCACTTTAGGCATGAAAGGAGGATTAGTCCTTAAAGACACCCTATCTTGGTGAAAAATAATATAAAGTTCCACAGCCATGAGTGCTTGCAACTCCGAGACTCACCTGGCTGAAGTCAAAGCCAGCAGGATAGCTGTCTTCCATGATAAATACTTAAGATCAGATGTGGCAGCAGGCTCAAAAGGAGGCAGTGTGAGTTTTTCCAGAACATAGTTAAAGTCCCAGGCAAGAATGGGTGGTGTCCTAGGGGGGCCTTAAATTCTTTGCTCCTCTGAGATATTGTTTCAGAAGTGGATGGGAAAAGATTGGAGGATCTGTATTGTAATGTGCAGAGATAGCTGAGGCATGTATTTTTATGGAGAAGGACAAACTCTTATGTAGCATGTTTGTCAGGTAAAGCAAAATCAGTGGGATGTTAGGAATGAGGGGATCCGAATCCTGAGCATGCATCCAGGTGTAAAATCTCTTCCATTTACCTGCATAAGATTTTCTAGTGCTAGGCCATCTGGCTTCTAAGATGACATCCATGACCTGTTTGGGAAGAGAAGGATTAATCATAGACCCTGAATTCGCCAGGCTGCCAGGCTGAGAGTTGTGACATGAAAATGCAGTACCTGGCCCTGGTGTTGGGACAAAAGATGTGGAATCTGAGGTAAAATCCAAGGTGGCTCCTGGGATAGATTCATCAGTGTTGAGTACCAAAATTGACGAGGCCAATGTGGGGCCAGTAAAATCATTATCTTGGGCTTGCCCTGCTTGATCTTTAATAACACCCGTGGAAGAAGAGGTAGTGGTGGAAAAGCATACACCGAGAGGTTTCTCCAACTGAATGATTGTGCATCCACTTTCCATGCTAGTTAGTGAAATGTCCTTGTGCAAAAAATCTGTAACTGGTGGTTGAGGGGGGATGCAAAAAGATCTATGTCCGGGCATCCCGAGGCTTCTGTAATCATCTTGAATACTTGGGTGTCTAACATCCACTCGTGTGGGTCTGACAGGTTCCTGCTTAGGCTGTCTGCCAGAATATTTTGTTTCCCTGGCAGAAACTGAGCTTGTAGATCCACTTTGCAAGCTAGAGCTGTGTTCCAAAGGGTCATGGCTAGTCTGCAAAGGGGGTAGGAGTGTGAACCCCCTTGCTTGTTTATGTACCACATAACTGTGGTGTTGTCTGTCCGAATCAGCAGTTGTCCTGGTTGTAGAAGATCCCTGAAGGCCAAGAGGGCATTCTGTACAGCTAACATCTCTTTTAAATTTATATGTAGTTGCTTCTGATCCTCTGTCCAAAAACCTTGCAGACCTTTTCCCTGCAAGTGGGCTCCCCATGCGTAATCTGAGGCGTCCGTGGTTAACACTTGGCTGGCTGGAGGCAGACTGAAGGCTTTCCCTTTGTTGTGAAGACATGCCATGGTCCACCAGTGGAATTCCTTTTGTAGACAAGGCAGGACAGCAATCTGTGTGTCTAGACTGTGGCAATGCTGGGACCATACACGTTTTAGGTACCATTGTATTTTTCTCATATGTAGTCTTGCATTTGGTATGAGAAGGATGCAGGAGGCCATGTAACCCAAAGCCTGCAGGAATTTCCTTGCAGTTAGCTGAGTTATTGACGCCAAGGTTTAGAAAGTTGACGCCAGCTGCAGTTGCTTTTCAGATGTTAGGAATGCCATCTGGGTTGTTGTGTTTAGAAGAGCACCCAGAAAAGTTATCTGTTGTGTGGGTGTCAAATTTGACTTTTTTATGTTCACAGTGAATCCCAGGCACTTGAGAAGATTTTGAACAAATTCCAGATGCTGGAGTAAGACATCCTTGCTGTCTGCTTGAATAAGGCAGTCGTCCAGATAAGGGTAAATTTGAATTCCCTTGAGTCTGCAATAAGCTACTACTGGTGCCAGGCACTTGGTAAAGACCCTGGGCGCAGTAGACAAGCCAAAGGGCAGCGCAGAGAATTGGTAATGTTTCGATCCGGCCTTGAACCAGATGTATTTTCTGCACTCCTGTCTAATTGGAATGTGTAGGTAAGCCTCCTTTAAATCCAATGTCACCATCCATGCATTTTTGCTCAACATTGGCAGGAGCTGTTGCAGAGTAAGCATCTTGAACTTTGGTATGTCCAGGAAAGTGTTTAAGACTGACAGATCCAGGATGGGTCTCCATGAATTTTGCTTTCTGGGAACTAGAAAGAGCCTTGAGTAAAAACCTTGGCCCGTCTCTGATTGTGGAACCAGTTTTATGGCCCTCATAGCCATGAGGGATCCCACCTGGTTTAAAGCCTCTGACCATTGGTGTTTTGGAAGGTCTGACCATCCGTTTGGTCTTGGCAAGGTATGAAAGTGGAATTTGTAACCTCTTGAAACTACATCCAGAACCCACTTGTCTTGGGTTATGCAAGTCCAATTTTGTTGAAAAAGAGAGAGTTTTCCTCCTAGAGGGGCTTCCAGGAGAGAAGTTCCTGTAGCCATGCAGGGGAAGTCATTGAGCCTGTTTTCTGTAAGATTGAGGTCTGTCCTCTCCACCCCTGGGTGTGGAAGCAGTCCACTGCCTAGGTCTGTAAGAGGTCTGTGCTTGGGCCCTTCCTCTGGCGCGCCTATATCTACCCCTCTGAGGCCTGTCTGAGCTGGGAAAGGACCAATTTTTAGTTGGCTAATTTCTGCTAAATCTTGGGGGCTGAACTTGTAAGAAATCCTTAACCATTTGCATGGATTTTGCCTTATCCTCCATTTTCTTTATCACCTCTTCAGCCTTAGAGCCAAACAAAACATTATGCTGAACAGGTGCATCCAGTAACTTTGCTTTCACTTGATCAGGTAGGTTTTGTTCTTTTAACCAAGCATGCCTTCTAATGACTGTGCCAGAGGCAGCCGCCCTGCAAGAAGCCTCCAAGGCATCAAAACCACAGCGTAATCCATGCTTCCCCACTTGTTCAGTGGCATGCATCAGATCGTGTAATTCCTTATCTGCACATGCAGTAATGGTACCCAGCTTTTGTTTCATAACAGACAGTAGGAATTGCTGATATTTTAGCATATGAAATTAACAATTTAAAGCCCTAATAGATAAAATAGCAGAAGTGTACACTTTTTTGCCCCATCTCTCCAAAGCTCTGGAATCCTTATCTGTCGGAATAGGGTTTTTAGCAGAAGCGGCCTTAACCCCCTTAGGACCATGTGAAATGGTTTCTGGATCAGCAGTAGGATTTTTGTAGAGGAACTGGTGGGAGTCAGGGACCCTATAATATCTGTCGGGCTTAGCAGGGGCTGGAGGAAAGGAGTCAGGAGTTAAATTAGCTTCAGAAAAGGCATCATTCACAATATCCAGAATAGGAGGAATAGCCAGGGGTCTATGTTGGGGAAGAAGAAGGAAATCCCTAAGCCTTCTCTCAGATTCCGAGTACTCCTGTCCTTCCCAGTGAAAATGTTCCCTCATGTCATGTAAAGTTTCCCCAAAAGAAAAATCCTCAGGGGGAGAAGCTGATGGAATGGATTCCTCAGCATCAGAATCCTCATAAGGAGGGAAAGAATATTCCTGATCAGAGGAAGACACTGAAGAAATAGATGCTTGATCAGAAGATTCATAATCCAATTCTTGCCTTGGTCTTTTGTCTGGAGGGGGATGTGAACCCCGAATCATGGTTAGCAAGTCCTCCACCATTTTAAGTAGCTGTTTCTGTGATTTGGGTCCCGGATCAGAAGAGGCCTGGGCTGGTGTCTTAGATTTGGAAGGAGTCTTTGCCTTTGTCTTTGCCTTTATCAGAAGCTGTGTAGGCCTGAAAACCCCCTCGGAAGCCGGTACCTGCACAGCGGCTCCGGACCCATCCGATGGAGCATTGTCCAAAGGTCCTGCAGCAAGAGTGCTCAAAGGCCTAGTTGGCTCCTCGTGGGAGTCCATTTCGGCAATCGGTTCTGAAATGGCCGACGTCAGGGGCTGCGAAAGCGCCTCACTGACGACAGCCGAACCTGTAGCTGGCTCTGCTTGTAAAACGTAGTCTGATTTGGACCTCGGAGGCCTGTCCTTATCCTTGCGTCATTTGTGAACTCCGGTAGAAAGAAGCGTGTCCGGCGACATTTTATAATTAAATCGTCTACCAAAGTAGTGAAAAGCAAAATCGTACCTTCGCTTAATCGTACGTTGGTTAAATCTTGCACAAAACCGACAACTAGCTACGTCGTGGTCAGGGCCTAAACAAGGAATGCAGTAAAAATGGAAATCCTTATGAGGTATTTGCTTCCCACAAGAAATGCAATTATTAATTTTTTCTGACATCGGACTGGAGCAAGAAAAAAGTTTCCCCAACGGGGTACTTAGCTTTGAGAAGAAGGAGTAAGTCTTCGGACTGAAGCACGAAAAAATATCAGGAGTCAGCTGACCGGCACTTGCGAAAGTACAGCTTTGTACCCACCATAAATGTAGATGTTAGAGTGCTAATACAGCTGCTGTCATAACAGATGGGGTTTCCAGCCGTCAGGCGGGTCCTCGGTTGGCCGAATTCCAAAGTCTAGGTCCGGCGTCGGTTGTCGTCGCTTCCTCCCTGACGTCAGTGCGACAGGGGTATAAAAGATCCAGCAGACGCCATTTTCTTCAGTTTTTCTTGCCCAGATGTCAGGTGCCCTCAGAAGGAAGGCAATACATAAAATTATGTAATAATGCAATGCAATATAATCAAAAAACAGTAGTTGCAAGCAAATACACCATAAAAGAATACCCCTAGAGGGGAAGGAGGGAGGGAAACCTAGACTGCAGCTGTATTAGCACTCGAACATCTACATTTATGGTAGGTACAAAACTGTACTATGTTCATCGTGCATACAGCTGCAGTCATTAACAGATGGGTAGAATCCCAAAGCTAAAAAAGGGGTGGTAGGCACTAGGTGGAACTAGGAGGAGCCAGGATGCCCTGCAGGACTGCAGTGGCAAAGCCTGCTCTAGATTTGGAGTATAATGGTAGGTGAGAGTGCTTGGAGAAGGTATGTACGGAACTCCAAGTGGCTGCTTCCAAAATATCTTTGGTAGGAACCCCCCTGAGGAAAGCTGCAGAGGTAGCTGTGGCCCTTGTGGAGTGAGATCTGATGCCTGCAGGTACAGATTTACCATGAAAAGAGTAACAAAAGCGTATGCAGTGGGCTATCCACTTTGAGATTGTCTGTTTGGAAATAGGCTTCCCTTGAGCTCCTGTAGCATAGGACACAAAGAATTGCTCTGACTTTCTGAAAGGCTTTGTTCTGCCAAATAATAACGCAGCTGTCTGTGAATGTCCAAGGAATGTAGTAGTCTTTCCCCTTTGTTTTGAGGATTAGGGTAGAAGGTAGGTAAGTGGATAGCCTGATTCAAGGCTACCCTGGATACTACCTTTGGCATAAAGGATGGATTGGTTCGTAAGGTAACTCTGTCCTGATGGAAAATGATGAAAGGCTGCACAGCCATGAGGGCTTGTAGTTCCGAAACCCTACGAGCTGAAGTGATTGCCAGGAGGAAGGCCGTTTTCCAAGACTAGTATTGCAGTTCTGTTGAAGCAGCTGGCTCAAAAGGAGGCAAGGTCAGTTTTTCTAGTATGAAATTGAGGTCCCAAGCAGGTACTAGTTGTTTCCTTGGGGGTTTTATATTCTTAGCCCCTCTGAGGAACTGTCTTAAGAGGGGGTGAGAGAATAAAGGAGGATCAGTGTTGTATTCTGCAGAAATGCCTGAGGCATGGATTTTGATGGAGGAGAATGAAAGTCCATTGCTTAGCATCTCAGCTAGGTACTGTAATATTTGGGATAAATTCAGTATTCCAGGATTCTGACCCTTTTTCTCATTCCAGGCACAAAACTGTTTCCATTTTGCAGAGTAGGCTTTTCTTGTAGAAGGTCTTCTGGCCTCCAAAATGACATCCTGCACCTCCTTGGAGAGTAGGGCCTGTTGTGAATTTAAGGAATCTTCCATGCGGCTAGATTGAGTGTTTTCAGCTGACTGTGAAGAGTTTTGAAGTTGTGCTGAGTCAGTAGAAGAGGCATTAGAGGCAGGATCCATGGTGGGGAATGTGTCAGGGTTTTCAGGAGTGGGTACCAGTGTTGTCTTGGCCAGTCTGGAGCAATGAGAATCATCTTTGGTCTGTCTGCTCTGGTTTTTAATAGAACTTTGGGCAGCAGAGGAAGAGGTGGAAAGGCATAAACTGTCATTGTTGCCCAACTGAAGGAGAGTGCGTCCACCTTCCAGGCCTGTGGATGAAAGGTCCTTGAGCAGAATTTTGCCAATTGGTGATTTCTGTGGGAGGCAAAGAGATCTATGTCTGGCCTTCCACATGCTTGAGTTATCTTTGTGAAAACTTGAGGATGCAACTTCTATTTGTGTGGATCTGTCATATTTCTGTTTAGGTTGTCTGCCAGTGTGTTTTCCTTGCCTGGCAGGTACTGTGCTTGAAGCTCGATTTGTAATTCTAGAGCCATGTTCCAAAGAGACATGGCTTGCCTGCATAGGGGGTATGAATGGGTACCTCCCTGTTTGTTTATGTACCACATTACTGTGGTGTTGTCCGTCCTTATCAATAGCTGGCCTGGATGCAGTAGGTCTTTGAAAGCTATAATAGCATTTATTACTGCTAGCATTTCCTTCTGATTGATGTGTAGGTGCTTTTCTCTTTGGGACCATTTGCCCTTAATGCACCGATCTGTCATGTGCGCCCCCCAGGCGTAGTCCGAGGCGTCTGTTGTGATGATTTGATTTGCTTGAGGCTTGCAGAATGGGAGACCTGTGTTTCTTTGGCATGCTTGAGCCCACCACAGAAATTCCTTTTGAAGACATGGAATTAGTGGTATTATTGTTTCCAAACTGTGGCTGTGTTGAGACCATAGGTTTTTTAGGTACCATTGAAGTTTCCTCATATGCAGCTTTGCACATGGGATTAGTAGGATGCAAGACACCATGAATCCCAGAGCCTGCAGGATTTTCCTTGCAGTCAGCCTGGTGAAAGTTGCCAGTTTTCTGAAGTATTGAGTTAGTTGCCCTTGTTTCTCTGGCGTGAGGTAGGCCATCTGGGTGTTTGTATCCAAGCTGGCACCCAGGAAAATTATTGTTTGAGAAGGTATTAGCCTTGATTTCTTTTTGTTGACTGTGCATCCCAGAGAATTCAACAACATTATTACAAACGCCAGATGTTTCATAAGTATGTGCTTGCTGTCCGCTTGGATCAGGCAGTCGTCCAGATATGGGTATATTTGTATCCCTTGAAGTCTGCAGTAGGCGATTACTGATGCCACGCATTTCGTGAACACTCTGGGCGCAGTAGATAAGCCAAAGGGCAATGCAGAGAATTGATAATGGGTTGAACCTGCAAGAAATCTGAGGTATCTTCTGCAATCTTGTCTGATTGGGACATGCAAGTATGCCTCCTTGAGGTCCAATGTTACCAGCCAAGACTCCTTGCCCAGCATGGGAAGAAGCTGCTGTAATGTGAGCATCTTGAATTTTGGCACGAGCAAAGAAGTGTTTAGGATGGATAGGTCCAAAATAGGTCTCCAATCTTTTCCCTTCCTTGATACCAGGAATAGTCTGGAATAAAAACCTTGACCCTGTTCTTGTACAGGTACCTCTTGAATAGCTTTCATGTCCATGAGATCTGAAATTTGTTTTTGTGCCTCTGCCCATTGATTGTGTGGCAGGTTTGGCATGCCTCTCATTTTTGGAAGAGTGTGAAAGTGAAATCTGTAGCCTCTGTCTATAATGTCCAGGATCCATTTGTGACAATATGCCAATTTTTCGAAAATAATGCCAGTTTTCTGCCTAAAGGTGCTGCCATTTGAGCCTTGCTTGGCATGCAAAGGGGAAAGTCATTGATTCTGCTTTCTGAATGGCTGTGAACTATCCTCACCACCTCTTTGTGTGGGTGCTTGCCATTGTCTGCCTCTAAATGATCCTTGAGATTGCCCTCTGCCCCTCGGGCGCCTGTATCTACCTCTTTGGGGTCTGTCCGTGGCTGGAAAGGACCAATTTTTGGAAGGCTAATTTCTACTGAAACGTGGAGGTTGTACCTGTAGGAAATCTTTCACTGTTTGCATTGATTTTGCCTTCTCCTCCATTTTCTTTAATACCTCCTCAGCTTTAACACCAAACAATACATCTTTTTGCAGACGGGCATCTAGTAATTTAGCTTTGACATGATCTGGTAAGGTTTGCACTTTGAGCCAGGCATGTCTACGTATGACTGATCCTGTAACAGCAGCTCTACATGAGGCCTCTAAAGCATCAAAACCACATTGCAAGGTATGTTTACCCACTTGTTCTGTACTATGTATCAAATCCTGCAACTCCTTCAAGTCTGGTTGTTCAGGTTGTGACATTTTGTTTCTCAACTGTGATAACAGAAATTGTTGGTACTTTAACATATGGAACTGACAGTTTAATGCCCTCATGGTTAAGGTGGCCGAGGTGTAAACCTTTTTCCCCCACCTCTCTAAAGCTCTGGAATCTCTCTCTGAAGGTAATGGATTTTTAGCAGTGGAGGCCTTAATTCCCTTGGGACCCTGTGATATAGTTTCTGGGTCAGCCGCATGGCTTTTGTATAGGAATTGGTGTGAGTCAGGAACCCGATAATACCTGTCAGGCTTGACAGGAGCTGGAGGTAAAGAATCTGGGTTAAGGCAGGCCTCCGAATACACGTCATCTAGAATGTCTAAGACAGGAGGTATAGCCAGAGGCCTGTGCTGAGGGAGCAAGAGGAAATCCCTAAGCCTTTTCTTTGAGTCTGAGTACTCTTGGCCTTCCCAGTGGAAGTGTTCCCTCAAGGTATGTAAGGTTTCCCCAAAAGAGTAATCCTCAGGGGGGGAGACAGAGGGAATGGACTCCTCTGCATCAGAATCTTCAAAAGGGGAGTAGGAATGTTCCTGGTCTTCAGAATGTTCTGAAATAATGGAGGCCTGGTCCGAGGAGGGGAATTCTTCCTCCACTCTGGGTCTTTTGTCCGGGGGGGGTTGAGAACCCCTAATAAGAGTAATCAGATCCTCAGCCATTTTGAGCATCTGCTTTTTAGGCATGGGGCCTTGAGAAGGGCCCTGTGGACCTTGTTTTTTAGTATGCATGGCTGATTTAGACCTAGTGAAAGCCTTGATGGAAAAAGAAGAGGAAGGCCTGTAGACACCTTGAGAGATGGCAGGTCTATCTAAACTCAGTTTCACCGCCAATAGTGGCTTCGGTATCTGTAGTCGGGGTGTGGGCCGAAGAGCCTGCGACCTCGGGCACAGAAGACACCGCCAATGAAGTGTCGTCGGTAGTCAGGGGCTGCGTAGGCGCCTCACTAAGAACCGGACCACCTGTAGTCGGCTTTCGCGTGGTGTCGGTAGAAGTCGCGGACCTCGTATGTCGGTCCTTATCTTTGCGTCTTTTACTTAAAACTGGAGTTGGGAGTATCCGACGACATAATGTAATTACATTTTTTTGCCAAAATAGTGTTGGGCGAACTCCGCCCGATGCTTAATAGTGCGTCTGTTGAATATAGCACAAAAACGACAGGCCGAGACGTCGTGGTCTGGGCCTAGGCAAGGAATGCAGAGGGAATGAAGATCCTTATGCGGTATTTGCTTCCCACAAGAAATGCAATTATTAACTTTGTCTGACATCGGTCTGAGGCAAGAAAAGTTTCCCCAACGGGGTACTTAGCTTTCAAAAAGACTTCGGTTGAAAAATATTCGTAATCTCAGGAGCTGGCCGACCGGCACTTGCTAACTGCTTCTGCTTCGGGCACCGCGCGGCAAGAAAGACTGGAGAAAATGGCGTCGGCTGGATCTTTTATACCTCTGTTGCACTGACGTCAGGAAGGAAGCGACGACAACAGACGCCGGACCTAGACTTTGGAATTCGGCCGACCGAGGACCCGCCTGACGGCAGGAAAACCCATCTGTTATGACTGCAGCTGTATGCATGATGAACATCTGCTTTCACCGCATGGCAAGAAAGACTGGAGAACATGACATCGACTGGCAGCTTTGTACTCCTAGCGCTCTGACGTCAGGGACCATGAGTGAAAAGCCGACGCTGGACCCAGACTTTGGGATTCTGGCCGACCGAGGACTGCCTGCCGGCAGGAAGAACCCTGCAGTGATGATTGCAACAGTGAAACACAATGAACATCAAGCTATAATTTTTTTTTTCTAATCTGGAGGATGTATCTGCCATTTTGACAGACAACAGAGATATAAATGAAATATTCCAGTAAGAGAATTTACCCTGTACGAAAAACCTAAACCATAGTATATATACTACTATTTTTTGTGGGCATTAAGCCCCAGAAAGCAGCATGAGAGAGATAAGGGGGTAGGAAACAATAAGCATAAACGCCAAAACAGACGAAGAGTATAACAAAATTAAAAATCATTAGCCTGAAAGAAAATGCTAATGTTTAATAAGACATTTTTCTTTAAACATGATCCTGAGCTCCAAGATCTATCGAACACTTATGACAGCAAATGAGATCAGAGTTATCTTGTGCTCTAAACAGGGATTAAGTGTAGGGTAGAGGAGACTCAGCATCCAAAGCTTAGAGGTGGCCAAAATCAGATCAGAAATTCACACACTGAAGAACGGACAGAAAAGACAGACAGTTGTGTAAAATCTTACCATAACCACAGATGTCCTTCTCTTCCATGTTGCAGTGTTCTAGTTGTGGGGATTTCCTGCCCTCCGGTGACTTGTACATCGGCTCCTATACAAAAGCTTCAGCTTGGCTGTTGAGGCATGTGTGGGACGTCAGACTTACGCCATAAACCAGGGGCCTTAAATGTGACGTCTGCATGCGCAATCCTCAGAACTTGAAGGCCAGCAGGTAGAGAGGAAGGCCCAGCAGGAGGGATGCCAGTGGGGACAGGTGTGTGGCCTTGGTGTCATTTAGTACCTTAAGTGGATCCAGGACTTAGTTGGGACTAACTTAATTAGATCCAGGACATAGCTGGGACTAAAGGAAAAAGTATGGGGGGTAATGGTGGATGGGAAGGAATATTGCAACATGGAAGAGAAGGACATCTATGGTTATGGTAAGATTTTACACAACTATTCTATGTCCTTCTTTTCCTACATTGCAGTATTCTAGTTGTAGGAGAGTGCCACAGCTTAGTTGCATGAAAGGGAGGTGGATGCTGAAGACGATTCTACAAAGCCCTGTAGGATGGTCTTGGTGAATCTTACCCTACCTCTGGAAACTTGGTCCAGTTTGTAATGTTTGGTGAAAGGGTGGATAGTGGACCAAGTGGCTGCTTCCATGATGGATGCAGTGTCCAGACCTCTCATGAATGCCTTGGAGGCAAACACCGCCCTAGTGGAATGAGCCTTTACTCCCACTGGAGGTTTTTTTCCCATGGTGACTGTAACAGAGACAAATAGGTTTTCTGATTCAGCAAGTGATGGTTTATTTGGAGACTGCCTTGCCCAGGGCTCTGGATTGAAAGGAGACAAAGAGCAGCTTAGATTTCCTAATGTTTCTGGTTTTTGTCCAGGAAGAATCAAAGTTACCTGTGCAAATCCAAGGAGTGCAGTATCCTTTCCCCTTCATTAGTGGGGGAGGGAAAGAAAGTGGGTAAGCAGATACATTGGTTTATAGGCAAGTCATTGACCACCTTGGGCATAAAAGAGGGACTGGTTCACAGGATTACTCTGTCTTTGTAAAAGGTGGTGTACGGAAGGCAGGCCATTAAGGCCTGCAGCTCTGAGACCCTTCTGGCTGAAGTGATAGCCACCAGCAGGACAGTTTTCCAAGTACACAACTGTAAGGAAGAAGACCCAGCTGCTTCGAAAGGGTGCTGGGTTAGTTTTTCCAGTATGTAATTGAGGTCCCAGGGCGGAAGGATGGGCTTCTTTGGTGGACTCATGTGTAAGACCCCTTTAAGAAAGAGCTTTACGTCGAGCCTGGCTAGCAAGGGAGGATCCAGTGGCAAGCAGGTTGATATAGCGGAAAGGTGTACTTTCACTGAAGAGTATGAAAGTCTGCTTTTAATCAGATGACACACACAGATGAGAAAGTACAGTTGTGTACACTTACCATAAATGTAGATGTTCGAGTATATTCACTGTTACAGTCATCACACTTGGGTCATCTTCCTGCAGGTAGCCCTCAGTTGGTTCGAATACCAGAGTCTTGGGATTTCTGTGTCGGACGCTGTCACCTCTTCCATAACGTCAGGTCATCAGGGGTATAAAACATGCAGCCAACGCCATTACATCAGTTTTTCTTGCCCCAGATGTCAGGAGCCCCAAAATAGGAAGCAACTACATGGTATGTAACACCTTCAGTAAAAAGTAAATACCATTGCCATAAGATATGGCCAAAAAGAGGATAGATAGAAAGTACAGAAAAAATCAGGGGGCTGGAGGGAGGGAAAAGCACAGTTGTGTACACTTACCATAAATGTAGATGTTCGAGTGTATTCACTGTTGCAGTCATTACAATTGGGTTATCCTGCTGGCAGGCTACCCTCAAGTTGGCCTCAATTCCAAAGTCTAGGTCCGGCGTCGGTTGCGGTCGCCTCTTCCCTGACGTCAGTGCGCCAGGGGTACAAACGATGTAGCTGACGCCATTTTCTTCAGTTTTTCTTGCCCCAGATGTCAGATGCCCCCAAAAGGGTAGGCTAAAAATATGCCAATAAAACATGCATGCACCACAATATATTATACCTTCATCTTCAGGAAAATAACCACATAAGTTGTATAGATTAGAGAAGTGCAGATAAGTTTCAGCAAAGATATGGGGGATGGAGAGTGGGTAACCTGGACTGCAACAGTGAATACACTCGAACATCTACATTCATGGTAAGTGTACACAGCTGTACTATGTTCTTCGTGTTTCACTGTTGCAATCAGTACAGTTGGGTTGAATCCCAAAGCTATGGTAGGGAGGCTGGAGCTAGATGGCATTAGGAGCGGCTATGAGGCCCTGCAGAACTGCAGTGGCAAAGCCTGTCCTGGATTTAGAGTAGAGTGGGAGATGATAGTGCTTTGTAAAGGTGTGCACTGAACTCCAGGTAGCAGCTTCTAAAATGTCTTTGGTTGGTACTCCCCAGAGGAAGGCTGCTGAAGTGGCTGCTGCTCTGGTTGAATGTGACCTAATGCCCTTAGGCACTGGCTTGCCATGTTGTGAATAGCAGAAACGAATGCAGTGGCCTATCCACTTTGAAACAGTCTGCTTTGAGATAGCCTTTCCTTGTGATCCTGCAGCATATGCCACTAGTAGTTGCTCTGTCTTTCTGAAAGCTTTGGTTCTGTTCAAGTAGAAGCGTAGCTGTCTGTGTATGTCCAAAGAATGCAGATTTCTCTCCCCCTTATACTGTGGGTTTGGATAAAAAGTAGGCAGCTGAATAGTTTGGTTAAGGGCCACACTGGACACTACCTTAGGCATAAATGTTGGGTTTGTCCTCAGAGAAACCCTGTCTGGATAAAAAATGATAAAAGGTTCCATAGCCATGAGAGCCTGTAGCTCTGATACTCATCTTGCAGAGGTTATTGCTAGGAGCAGAGCTGTTTTCCAAGATAAAAACTTTATATCAGCTGTAGCGGCTGGCTCAAAAGGAGGCAGGGTGAGTTTTTCCAAGATATAACTGAGGTGCCATTGCAGGTATTAGTGATCTCCTTGGAGGCCTTAAGTTTTTGGCTCCTCTGAGGTACTGCCTTAACAAGGGATGAGAAAAGATTGGTGGCTCTTCATTGTAATGAGCCGAAATGGCATAGGCATGAATTGTAATTGATGAAAAGGATAGGCCTTTGTCCAGCATCTCAGTTAAGTACTGCAAAATCTGAGGAATATTTGGTACAGCTGTGTCAATTCCTTGTGCCTGGTTCCAAGCACAGATTCTCTTCCATTTTCTAACATAAGATTTTCTGGTACTAGGCCTTCTGGCCTCCAAAATAACATCCATCACAGCTTTAGTGAGAGGTGCGTCGTGTATGACTACATTATTCGCCATGCTACCAGATTTAAGGTCTTCAGTTGGCAGTGCAGGATCTGATTGTTTTGTTGGGATAGTAGATGAGGTATTTGAGGCAAGGTCCAAGCCGGGCAATGAGACAAGTTCCTTAGGACTGGATACCAGTACTGGTGTGGCCAGTCTGGGGCAATCAGTATCATCTTTGGCTTCTCTTGTCTGACCTTTAGGAGTACCTTGGGGAGGAGAGGCAGTGGAGGAAAGGCATATACTGCTAAGCTTTTCCAGCTGAAAGATAGTGCGTCCACTTTCCATGCTTGTCTGTGATAAATCCTTGTGCAGAATCTTTTTAGTTGGCAGTTGTGAGGAGAGACAAATAGGTCTATATCCGGGCATCCCCATTTCCTTGTTATCATGCTGAAGACTTGTGGATCCAATTTCCACTTGTGGGGATCCATGAGGTTTCTGCTTAGTTCGTCTGCTAGAGTATTTATCTTTCCTGACAGGAATTGTGCCTGCAGATGTACTTGGTAAATCAATGCTGTGTCCCACAAAGTTATGGCTAGTCTGCAAAAGGGGTAAGAGCGAGTGCCTCCCTGCCTGTTTATATACCACATGACCGTGGTGTTGTCTGTCTTTATCAGTAGTTGTCCCAGATGAAGTAGGTCCTTGAAGGCTGTCAGGGCATTCTGAACAGCTAGCATCTCTTTTTGATTGATATGTAGATGCATTTGGTTTGCGGACCATGTGCCTTGAATACATCTTCCTGCAATGTAGGCCCCCCAGGCATAATCTGATGCAACCATTGTTAATGTTTGTCTGGCTGGGGGTAAACTGAATGGCTGTCCCTTGTTCTGCTGACAGGACTTCGCCCACCATCGAATCTCCTGTTGCAGGCAGGGTATGAGGGTAATTATTGTTTCCAGGCTGTGGCAGTGTTGAGTCCAAACACTTTTTAGGTACCATTGATGTTTCCTCATTTGCAGTCTTGCATATGGAATTAGTAGAATGCAGGATGCCATGAAGCCCACAGCCTGCAGAATTTTTCTTGCAGATAACTGGGCCTTTGTTGCCAACAGGTTGAAATAGGTAGTCAGTTGCCTTCGTTTGTCTGGCGTGAGATAAGCCATCTGGGCAGATGCATTTAAGCTTGCACCCAGGAATATTATATCTCTTGAGAGGGCACTCGTTTTGATTTGTTTTCGTTGACTGTGTACCCTAGGCCTGTTAGAAATCTCTTTACAAACGCCAGATGCTGTAGTAGAATGTCCTTGTTCTCTGCTTGAATGAGGCAGTTGTCCAAGTAAGGATATATTTGTATTCCTCTTTGTCTGCAGAATGCAATTACTGGTGCCAGGCACTTTGTGAAGACCCTGGGCGCAGTAGATGAGCCAAAGGGCAGTGCAGAGAATTGGTAATGCATTGAGCCAGCTTTGAATCTGAGGTATGTTCTGCATGTTTGTCTGATTGGGACATGCAGGTATGCCTCTTTTAGGTCTAAAGTCACAAGCCAAGCCTTCTTGCCCAGCATGGGCCGAAGTTGCTGTAGAGTCAACATTTTGAATTTTGGTATATCCAGATAAGTATTTAGAATAGATAGGTCCAGTATTGGTCTCCAGGTATTGACCTTTCTTGGTACCAAGAAAAGTCTTGAATAAAATCCTTGCCCCTGCTCTTGTTCTGGTACTAGTTGAATGGCCCTCATGTCCATGAGGGATGAGACTTGTTTTTGTGCCTCTGCCCATTGATTTTTTGGCAGGTCTGGCCAACCATTTGTCCTTGGCAGAGTATGGAAGTGAAACTTGTAGCCTTGTGACACTATGTTTAGGACCCATTTGTCCTGGGTTATGTGCCAATTTTGAGAAAAAAGTGCTAGTTTCCCCCCTAAAGGTGCTGCCAGAAGATAAGTGCTTGGCGCAGGCAGGGGGAAGTCATTGGGACTGTTTCCTGTAAGGCTGTGATTTGTCCTCCACTTTTGGAGGTAGAAGCACCCCATTGTTTAGACCTGTATGAACCTTGGGGCTGGGATCTGCCTCTTGGGCGTTTGTATCTGCCCCTTTGTGGTCTGTCTGACACTGGAAAGGACCAATTCTTTGTAGGCCAGTGTCTGCTAAATCTTGGAGGCTGTACCTGTAAGAAATCTTTAACTGTTTGCATAGATTTAGCTTTGTCCTCCATTTTCTTTAACACCTCTTCTGCTTTAACATGCTGTAATGGAGCATCTAATAATTTTGCTTTGACATGATCAGGCACACTTTGTTCCTTTAACCAAGCATGCCTCCTGATGACAGAACCCGTAACAGCGGCCCTTGCAGGAGGCCTCCAAAGAATCAAAACCACATTGCAAAGTATGCTTTCCAACTTGTTCAGCTGCATGCAGTAAATCCTGCATTTCTTAGTTTTCTGCACATTCAGAATTTATCAACATTTTCTGTTTAAGCAGTGACATAATATATTGCTGATATTTGAGCATATGAAACTGGCAATTTAAAGCCCTATAGCCAAGGTAGCAGAAGTGTAAATCTTTTTTCCCCATCTGTCCAATGCCCTAGAATCCTTGTCAGAGGGGGTAGGGTTTTTTGCAGTGGAAGCCTTGACCCGTTTGGGACCCTGAAAAATAGTTTCTGGGTCAGCAGCAGGGTCTTTGAAAAGGAATTTATGAGAGTCAGGAACCCTGTAGTACCTGTCCGGCTTAACAGGAGCTGGAGGTAAGGAGTCAGGGGTCAGACTGGACTCTGAAAATACATAATCTACAATGTCTAACACAGGCGGAACAGCTAGGGGCCTGTGTTGTGGTAGTAAAAGGAAGTCTTTGAGCCTTTTCTTAGATTCTGAAAAATCTTGGCTCTCCCAGTGGAAATGCTCCCTCGTGGTATGCAAGGTTTCCCCAAAAGTGTAATCCTCAGGAGGAGAGGTTGAAGGGATAGATTCTTCAGCATCAGAATCCTCATAGGGAGGAAGAGAGTATTCCTGATCAGAAGAGGAATCAGATTAAATGGAAACCTGATCTGAAGATTCATATTCTGTCTCTTGCCTAGGCCTTTTATCAGGAGGGGTATGGGAACCCCTGATCAAAGTATTTAAGTCTTCGGCCATTTTGAGCATCTGTTTTTTGGGCATGGAGGCCTGTCCATGAGGCTGTTGTACTTGTTTCTTTGTCTTTAAAGGTGCTTTAGTCTTTACCTTTGAAGCTGAAGTCGTTTTAATGTATAATTGAGTAGGTCTGAAAACACCCTCAGAAGCAGATGCCTGCTCAGCAGCTCCGGACCCATCTGAGGGAATAGTCTCCGAAGGTCCAATACCTTGAGCTTCCAGCGGCCTAGTTGACTCCACGTGGGAGTCGGTAGCGGCCTGTGGGTCTAAAGTAACGGGCGCCAGGGGCTGTGAAGGCGCCTCACTGAGAACCGGCGAACAGGCAACTGGCTTAGAAGAAGCCTCGTTGACAGTTCTGGACCTCGGATGCCTGTCCTTTTCTTTTTCTTTGCGTTTTTTGTGTATTCCGGTAGTCAGATGGCTATCAGACGACATTGTATAATTAAATCTTCTGCCAAAATAGTGTAATGCAAAATCGTACCGACGCTTAATAGTGCGTTGGTTAAATCTAGCACAAAACCAACAACTAGCAATGTCGTGGTCAGTGCCTAGGCAAGGAATACAGTAAGAGTGAAAGTCCTTATGAGGTATTTGCGTCCCACAAGAAATAAAATTATTAACTTTTTCTGACATCGGTCTGGAGCAAGAAAAAAGTTTCCCCAACGGGGTACTTAGCTTTTAATGAAGACTTCGGATCTGAAATTCGAACCCGAAAATCTCAGGAGTCAGTCGACCGGCACTTGCGAACTGCTTATGCTTCGGGCACCGCGCGGCAAGAAGACTGAAGAAAATGGTGTCGGCTGCATCTTTTATACCCCTGGTGCACTGATGTCAGGGAAGAGGCGACAGCAACCGACGCCGGACCTAGACTTTGGAATTCAGGCCGACTGAGGGTAGCCTGCCAGCAGGATAACCCAACTGTAATGACTGCAACAGTGAAACACGAAGAACATCATGGGGGGGGGTTGACTACCCCCGATTAGAGTAATTAGATCTTCGGCCATTATGATCATTTGTTTTTTAGGCATAGGGGCCTGAACATGTGGCCTGGGCATCAGTTTTGTAGACATAGATCGAGATTTAAGCCTTAGTATTGAAGGTGGAGTTGGTTTAATATGCAAGTCTGTAGGCCTGAATACACCCTCAGAAGCCGGTGCCTGCACAGCGGCTCCGGACCTATCCAAGGTAGAGACATTCGCAGGTTCCATAGGTGAAGTATCTCGCAGCATACCGGACTCCGAATGGGTCTCAGTAGAGGCCTGTGAGTCAGAAGTAGTGGGTATCAGGGGCTGTGAAAGTGCCTCACTGAGCACCGGCATACTGTTGACTGGCTTAGGAGAACCGTCGTTGCCAGTTTTGGACCTCGACGGCCCATCTCTGTCTTTATCTTTGCGTTTTTTCGAAATCCCGGTAGTCGGATGGCTAACCGTCATTTCTGGATAATTAAACAGAGTACTGAAATATTTAAAGGCAAAAATGTACCGATGATGGATAGTGCGCTCATTAAATAAAGCACAAAACTGGCAGCAAGGTACGTTGTGGTCAGGGCCTAGGCAAGGAATACAGTACAAATGAAAATCTTTTTGAGGTATTTGCTTTCCACAAGTAATGCAATTATTAACTTTTACGGACATCGGTAAGGAGCAAGAAAAAGTTTCTCCAACGGGGTACTTAGCTTTAAGTTGAAGACTTCGGTTCTGAAACTCGAAAATGAAAATTTCAGGAGTCGGCTGACCGGCACATGCGAACTGCTTCTGCTTCGGGCACCGCATGGCAAGAAAGACTGATGTAATGGTGTCGGCTGCATGTTTTATACCCCTGATGACCTGACGTCATGGAAGAAGGGACAGCAACCGACGCAGGACCCAAGACTTTGCTAATCAGGCCAACTGAGGGCAACCTGCCAGTAGATTACCCAAATGTAATGACTGCAACAGTGAAACATGAAGAACATCCAGACCCACACTGTTGAAAGCCAAAGCTCCAACTGGACGGGACAGATGTGAGAACACTGGAACCAAACCTCGCCCCTCGGATCCGGCTGTGACATCCCGTAGCCAGGACACACACCGATCCAATGATCTTGCAGCAGAGACAATCAAGGTAACAGTCAGTCAGAGTCGAGGAAGCAAGAGCCCTCTGATCTGACCTAGAATCTCTAGGAAGACTACTGTCCTGAAGCTCCAAAACATTGATTAGAAAAGAAGAAAAAGAGTAGACAGGACAGGCTCAGATCCACGAGGGGATAGAGCTGAAAGTACCCCCATCAGAATCTGGGCTTTGAAGATTGATCTGACCATTCTGTCCACATCGTCATAAAGGTTCCAAGAGGATCTGGAGGAAGATACTGAAGATGGATGAGAGTGTCTAGGGGTCCCTGCAAGACCTTTGAAGGCACTGTCCGAGAGAATGAGGTAATGGATCTCCCTGGGGATGTAGAAGAGGACTGCAGACGTAGAAGAGGACTGTGGATCTGGGGATCTACAGATCCGAAGCAGACTGCTTGGATCCAGGGACTTAGCAAATGTGGAAGGCTCATTCAGAACACTTAAGTCAATCAGATCCAATGTAATTGACATAGGCCTCAGTCCTGATGTCCTTGGTGCCTTGGCAGGAGGCTCCAAAGATGCCCTTGTCTTCTTATGGCACCTTTTCTTTGCCTCAGAGCCGAGTGAATCCTTGGAGGAGGGTTGAGACCCTGGTGAAGAAGAAAGAGGAGTAGGCATAAGGCCCTTCAAAATTAATCTGTTCTTCCTTTTTTGAATGGCTCTCGAATCGAACCCCTCACAGATGCTATAAGGGGAATCCAGATGAGCCAGCCCCAAACAATAAACACATATCATGTGTGTCCCAGTGTGGAATCTTATTATCACAGTTGGCGCACTTTTTAAAACCTGTAGGCTTATCCATAGAAAAAAGAATGAGCTATTTACCAATAAAACTAGTAAAACTATCTCACTATAAAACTACACTGAAAGAGAGAGAGAAAGAAGGGCCGAAATCTGAAGGGAAGGAGGAGGTTAAGGACAGGCAAAGAAAAGAACCCCAACACACCTCGGAAACTAAAGGGAAAAGTAAGGAAGATGAAATGCACTAAAACACTAAGTTTAATTAGAAAAAGAAGGGAAATATCAATAAAACTATCACGTAGCTGCTCGAGCACTGGTAACCACGTCTGGACGCACCGGTGGCAAATGAGATCTGGGGAGACTGGACTAGGAGAGAAGGATCATGGGCAAGAGAGGAGCTTGCACCTGGAAGCTCAAGTCTGTGGGAGGTGGCTAAGTCAGATCCGAGGATCGGATCCGTAACCCATCAGTGAAGCAGAATGAGAAGGACATCAGATAAATCATTTAAAATGCTATAAATGTGTTCAATGAAATCAAGCCCCACAGTGAAAACAGCAAAAAACTTTACAATTAAGGCTTTGATCAACAGACATAACTGCCACAAATTACTTGCATTTCTGGCAGCACAAGGCAAAGGGCAAAGTGCACTAAAACGTCCGTAGTGCAGAAAAGACAGTACAAGACATACTGTAATATAAAACATAATGTATACTTTTTTCTAAACAAAAGAAAAAAAAAATCAGCAGAATAAGTGACATAATCACTGATAGAAAAGGCAGAGGTGGCATACGATGCAAAAGAAGTTGCTTGTCAGAATTCTGTAGCTGAAAACACCAGTAGAGGAGCATCTGAAGAGATCTCTCTCAGACTGTGGCACAAGAAAACTGAATAGGTCCCATATGAGTGTGAAAAAGTGACCTGGTGCTGCCAGCTGACAGGCCATTCACTCTCACAGACAGACAAGTGCGCAGAGTTCTGAGCTCTGACATACAGCCAGCAGAAGTGCCACTAAGGAAGCGTGTTTGAACATATAATTTGCTTTCTTTTCCGTTAATGTATGCTTGCCTGTGTTTTCATTTAATACAGGTGCTTACAAAAAGGGGACAAGAAAGTTTGGTTAGGGTCCAAACCCTCTCTGGCACCAAAGGGAGAAGCTCTTCCATTTTGCTAGGCATCTACTACTTGGGTGGGAATGTACGGTGGAAGTAGGCATGGGATTAAGGGGGATACTGGGGTGGGAAGACCACTTCTGAGTCACAGCTGTTGTCTTGTAAGATTATGGCACTTCAAGGTCTCAAAGCTTCCCCTTTTAATTTGCTTGCCATTTTCTCTTGCACTGACCTTTCTGCCCCTCTGGCTGCTCACTTTTGTTTTGCTTCCAGTGGAGAGGGCAACTAATGCATTTTCAGGGAAGTGAAACCAGTTTTATAGCCTGCACCCTCTTTGTCTTTTTCTGCAGCTTCTTAAACACCTGTTGAGCAGGGGAAACCAAACAGCAGCTCCTTTTCATATACAGCAGTGAGCAGGTGTGCTTTCACATGAGCTACCAGGAGGTGGGTCATCTGACAGGCATGTCTCCTAATAAATTACCCCCCCACTGCAGCCACCCTGTATTATTTATCTATTTAACATTTGTTAACCGGGTTAGTCCAACTGAGATTGCAAACAAACCCATTTTCAGTGGAGTCCCAGGGGGAAAAGCCCCAGCAAACATAAGTAAAGATAAAGTGACAATTTACAAATATTAAATAATCACAATACAAAATAATTGTAAAAAAGAGAAGGTTATTAACTATGTGCGTTGCATTGATAGTACACAAGCCATTTTCAGTGGAGACCCAAGGGGAAAAGAGCTCCAGCAAACATAAGCAAAGCTAAACATACAGGACAAAAACTATTAAAAATAATGCAAATACGGAATTAATTCTAAAGAGAAAAACAAAAGAAAAAATTATGAACATTAAGGGTTGCACTGACAGCAGTGGTCTAAATTTACTACATACAAGAGTAAAAACAAAAGGATAATCGTTGTTCAAAAGAAGGAATATGTACAGACATTGACAAGAAGTGGGGGGGGATAGTGTGGAGAATGGGAAGGGGGGAGAGAAAAGAGGGGGCTATAGTAGGGGTAAAGCAGTAGAAGTGGGGGTTTAGGAGGTTAGTTTAAGCAGAAGTTATTAACAGAGAAAAAAAGTTAGGAGATGCAACAGGTTATACAGTAGGACAGACTAAGACTACGTGCGGTCAAGGTAATGGCATAATTTCAAGTTTAGTCGTTACTTAAGCTCCTTTTTAAGAAATAAAAGGTTGGATCTAATATGGAGAGGGAGATTGTTCCAATTTAGTGAGACAGAGTGTTTGTGCAGTAGTTTGCCAATATTCCTTTTGGGTTTATAAACTGATCAGCACTCTGGAGAGGCTGGGGGGGGGGGGGGGGTTTAGAGAGTAACATGGGAGGCGAGAGAAAGGCAGGCAGAAGAGTTGTTGAGTATGGAAAAGGTATTGTGGAGTTGCTATTGTAGGAGATGGCGCGGAAATTCCAGCCACTGAAGTTTGTTTAGTGACAGGCAGTGATGCGACAGAGTGGATGGCTTAGAATAAATCCGGCAATTTTGTTGTATGTTTGTTCCAGTTTCTGCATTTGAGGTAGTTTGGATATTGGTAAGGATGGGGGAGGCGTATAGAAGACTAGGTAAGAGAAATGCCTGCACAACAGTGCAATTAGTGGCAGTAGTGAGAAATTTGTTGTTCCTATAAAGTAGTCCAAGTATGTACAGATCAAATTTTAGTCGATCAATTATTACCCCAAAGAGTTTGGTGTGTGAGGCAAGGGAGATAGTTGTGCCATCTAGGGAGGAAAGAGAAAATTGGATTTAAGGTGAAAGAGTGTCTGAGGTAGGAAGAGAAATAATTGAGTTTTCTTAAGGTTAAGGATTAGTTGATTATTTCTGAGCCATTTTTCAACAGAGATAAAGGAATTCTGTGTTAGTGTGTGCATTTCAGAGATGGTATTGGAGATAAATAAGACAGTAGAGCCATCTGCGTATTGTATTACAGATGAGAGACTGCAGGATGAATGTAGGTTGTTGGTAAAAAAAATGCTGAAAAGGAGCGGTCCAAGTATGGAGCCTTGGGGTACTCCTGTTTGAACATCAAGGAAGGATGAGAAAGCCTGCTACTATCTAACAGTTTTTTTTCAGCCAGTAAGGTAGGACTGGAACCAGCTAAGAGTAGAAGGAGAGAGGTTTAGGTCTGAGAGTTTGTTAAAAAGGTTGGGATGAGACACAGTGTTGAAGGCTTTAGAGAGATCAAGGAACAGATAGGAGACGAGGAGGTTGTTGTCCCTAGCTTCTGCAACCTTTTGAGTAAATGATAGTAAGACAGTCAAGGTACTGTGTTTAGGGCGGAAACCATGTTGCGAAGGGGTGAGGAGATTTTCATGAAAGAGATAGGACAGTAGTTGAGTATGTATACATTTTTCAAGGATTTTAGAGAAAAGTGAGTGAATACTGATTGGTCTCTAGTTAGAGGGTTGCCACCTTTGTTCAGAGGAGTGGTATAGAAGGATTTCCATATTTCCGGTACGGCAGAATCATGAATGGAGCAGTTGATTAAGATGGATACAGGATATGCAATAGAGTCAGCAGCAATTTTCAGAAATTGAGGGGGGAGATTATCAGTGGATGGAGAGCATGATTTTAGTTTAAGAAGCAGGGATAGGATATATTTAGTAGAAATAGGTTGCAAGGTAAGAGGACGAGAGACAAAGGAGCTTAGAGATTTAGGGAGAGGTGAGGGTGAGACAGAAGAGTTGGGATGAGCTGAGTTACCAGAAGGTAGGAGTTTAGAGATTCTGTCTATGACGTGTTTGTTAAGCAAGTCTGCAGTTTGAGAGGGAGAGTGATAAGGGAAAGGGTTAGGGATGGTAAGAGAACCAGTGTGGAGCAGGGAGTTGATAGTACTCCAGAATTTTTGGGGGTCAATTGGGTGAGAGCTTTGACATTTAGTGAAATATTGATGTTTATCCAAAATAATACTTTTTTTTTTTTTTTTACATGATTTCTGAGTTGCTTATAGCCTTGGAGAAAAGTGTGAGATTTAGTGGTTTGCCATTTTTTCCATAGAGCATCTCTTTAATGCATCAAAGCATGAGTAGCTTTGGACAGCCAGTGTGCCAAATTAGATTTGACTCTGATTTTGTGAGTTGGGGCAAGAGAGTTTAGGACATCAAGGAAATATGGTTGAATTTAGTAACAGCTTCATTGAGTGGGAGAGTTTTTAGGAAAGACCATTTGATGGCAGAGGGTCTACAGTTAAATGTTTCAGGGGGAAAGTTAGTCAGTTTCCTACAATCTCTGTAGAGATGGGGCTTAGAGAGATGAGGAGAGTGCCTTAAGATAGAGATGGGAGAATGGTCACTAATAGAGTCAGGGAAGGCAGAAGGGTTACAGAGTTGCTCAAGATCCTATCAATTGTGGAACCAGTAGCATTTTTACTGTAGGGATAGTAGTCAGTTGTGAGAATCCATACAGGTTTATGAAATAATGGGGAGAATCACCAGTAAGGGAGTTCCAATCTATATTAACATCACCAAGAATGATGGTTCATAGGGGATGGAGGTGTTTATCCAAGAGAGTATATGTTCAAGGATAGGGATGTTTTTACCTGGGGGAATATAAATAGAGGCAATCGCAAACTTCCTATAGTTACTGATGTGGTAGTCTAGGAGCAGTAGTTCAGCAGGGGAGAAACTAGGCAGGGTAATGCCTATAAGTGTTAGCGTCAGTGAAACAAAGTACAAGATAACCACCCAACTGGCTTTTTTGGGTGTCCTATCAGACCTATAGATAATGTAATGAGGTGGGACAAATTCAGAGGAATTGATATGAGGTTTGGCCAGGTTTCTGATAGGGCCAGGATGTGAGGTTTGTGTTGGGCCAACCATGCGTGAAGTTCAGATTTTGTTGTTTAGCCTTTGGATGTGCATTGCAGAGAGTGAGATGTTTGAGGATGGAGATATTTGAGGATGTTTTTTTTTTTTTTGGGGGGGGGGGGTGGAGAGAGGGGAGGGACCAAGATTGGGATGGATGCCACCAGCAATCAGAAGAGCAAAGAGATGGAAAAGGTGAGGGTGGTCAGTAAGGGGAATGGGGTGCATGAGTTTGGGCTTAGGAGTAAGAGTAGGCCACGAGTTTAAATTCAAGACACTGAAAGGGAGAGAGAGAAAAGAGGGGGCAATAGTCAGTGGAGCTTGGTTATATGTTGGAAGAGGTCTGGGAAAGGGAAAGGTGGGGGAAGATATGGAGCTCAGTGTGGTAGGAAGTGCTTAGGGCTAGTGAGATTATAAGTGGGAGAAACAGCAGTAATGATAGCATTATGTGATGGAAAAGGAGGGGAAGAGTTATACGGAAAAATATAAAGAAATCTATTAGGGAAGGGTGGTGGCTAGAAATAAGCAGTGAGAAGGAAGGAACAGTAAAGAGGGTGGAAATAGCGAGTATGTGATGAGATGATAGGTGTGCTAGGGAGTGAAAGAGTTAAGTGTGAGAGAGGAAAGCCACAAAGGAGGCAGCCCAAGGTGGGCAGGGAAAAGGGGAAGATTGGTGACAAGGTGGGAAGAGTGAAAGGATGAGAGCACAAGTTATAGTGGTGGGAGGGGGCTACGGGAGTGACCAGACAATGAGGTGAAAGTATAAATTTGAGGATACTTGGGGTGGGTGGAAGAGGAGAGAAGTGAGCCTGAGCGAGGGGACAGAACCACACCACACCGCAGGTAAATTTAATGTAAGGGCCTAAAACCTGCACTCAGCAGTTTAATTTTACTTACTTTTATCAGGAAAGACAGACCAACACAGTATACAATTTTGAGGTTTTTATCAGGGTTACTTGTTCAAATGTCAGACAAATAAGTAAAACTTTCAAAACGGAATCTATGTCTGAGTGTTGGAAAGCCACAAAGGTACAAGGTATAGCTCTAAAAGGTGGGGTCAGAGAGACAAATGTATGAGTCGGTTTACTTTAGTTACAGGGGAAGGAGGCAAAAAATAAAGCAGAAAGAGCCCTATGGCTGACCAAAATGGTGACTCGCTTTGTTACACAGCATGGTAAAATATAGCTGCTTAAACATTTTTTATATTTGTAACCTACACTGTTTAATTGTTGGAAGAGAAAAAGTTTTTGTAGTTAAGAGACTGCGGTGGCCAATTGCAATCCCGTAGACACTGTTTTGCAGGAGCTGCAGTATGTTATTGTAGATAAATGTAGAGTTTGAATAGAAAAAGAGAAAAGCACAGATTTTAGGGTAAACATTAAGGCATCAGGCAGTTAATTTTACAATAGTACATTCAGAGAGGTTTGGGGGGTAAAACTAACAAACTTCAGAGTGGACTAGGGTTTATGGCCAAGAAAACTTGGTAGTAAAGAACATAACAAACACTTGCCAGACTTTAAAGATAGATGATGCATCTAATGCAAGACTGGCACACTTTGACGGCACACTAACTTGAAAAGAGATTGCACAGGTCTAACTCTCTCTCTCAGGACCTCATCCTTTATTTCTTCAGCCTTGTCTTTCAGCTGGGAAAGTAGTATCTCCATGAACTTTAACATACAGGTTTGACAATTCACAGCTCTGCCAGACAGGCAGAGATCCGGACTTTCTATCCAAAGTGGTCAAGAACTTCAATTTCCCAGTTTCTATGGGCGAATTCTTGGTCAAAGCCCCAGCAGACAACATACTGGGATTAATGGCCACCACAACTGGACTTAAACAGAAATTTAAAGGAATCCACAAAAACGTAAAACTCTTAGTTATGTACTTACCATAACGATAGATGTATGTGATCCATCTCGCCTACATTCAATACTGATGGGCTCGGAGCCGAGAATCGGCTCCGACTCCGCCGTTCTGACTAGCACGAAGTCTCTCATTGGCTGGGCCAACCCTACATCCCAGGATGCACCACGCCCAAAACCCCAGATCTAGTTTGCCCCCAACACATTCTTCCACCCACAGAACCCACAAAGAGACAAGTGTAAGAGGAGAGAAAAAATAATATCCTCATGGGAATCAAACAATACTTGTCTCCTCTAAATCCAACAGGAAGGAGTAAGGAGGGCGGGTACGTAAGAATGTAGGCGAGATGGATCACATACATCTATCGTTATGGTAAGTACATAACTAAGAGATGTAATGTGATCCTATCTCGCCTACATTCAATACTGATGGGACAGCGTCCCTAGCACCTAAATCCTGGGAGGCTCACTGGAAAACACTCCTGAGCACTGTGGAACCAAATGAAGCACGACCTCTAGATGCCATGTCCAATTTGTAATGAGAAATAAAGGTATGTGGAGAAGTCCAAATAGCCGCCGCACAAATCTCATCCATGGACAGCCTAGCATGAAAGGCCACTGAAGTTGCCATAGCCTTGGTAGAATGCGCCTTCACTGGAAAGGGAAGATTCCTACCCGTCAATGCATAAATGAATGAGATGCAATCCCTAATCCACTTAGCGATGGTGGCCTTGGTTACAGATCTGCCAATTCTGTTGTCCGAAAAGGACACAAACAATTGGTCTGATTTTCTCTCCTGTTGTGTCCTATTCAAATAAAACCTCAATTGTCTATGTACATCCAACTGGTGAAATATGTATTCTGCTTTGTTGGAGAATTGTGGAAAAAAGACTGGTAGCTCAATAGCCTAATGGAGACAAAATGCAAAAGACACCTTAGGGAGAAAGGAAGGATTTAGTCTTGGAGATACTCTGTCCTTGTGAAAAATCAAATAAGGAGGTTTGACAGAAAGGGCTTGAAGCTCCGATACCCTTCTGGCTGAAGTAATGGCTACCAAAAATGCAGTCTTCCATGATAAGAATTTTAATTCGCAAGTGGCTGCAGGTTCGAAGGGAGAAGACGTCAAAGCTCCGAGCACCATATTTAAGTCCCATGGTAGAACGGGTTGCGAAATCGGGGGGGGCGAATTAACCAGGCTCCTTTTAGAAAGGCTATACACAGCTTATGACCCATGAGGGAAGGCTCATGAGCTACGTGATAATTAGAGATCGCTGCCAATTGAACCTTTATAGTGGAGACAGCGGAACCCTGTCTAAAAAGTGTCGCCAAGAAATCTAACACCACTGACACAGGGGCTGTGAGGGGATTAAGGTCACGCTGCTCAGCCCAAATAGCAAATCTCTTCCATTTACTAGAGTAAATCTTTCTAGTAGAAGACTTATGAGAAGAGGACAGAATCTGCAGTACCTCCGGACAGAGTATCTCTAAGACTAAATCCTTCCTTTCTGACTAAGGAAGGAAGTGGAGTAGCCAAGCAGCGAGTCTGAGAGTTCGGAGGGATGGATGAGGCTGTCTCGACTGATGAGTCAATAGGTCTGGAGCTGGGTCCAGGATCCAAGGCCCATCTACCGCATATTTCTGAAGGAAGGGGAACCAAACTTGACGGGGCCAGAGTGGTGCTATCAAAATCATGCTGCTTCCCGCGTAGATTGCCTTCTGAATCACTCTTGGCAAGAGAGGGACCGGAGGGACGGCGTAGAGCAGACCGGAGGGCCAATCGTGGACTAGAGCATCCCTAGGCGGCTCCCCTTGAGGATGGATTAGAGTGAAATAATTTCTGCACTTCGCATTGAGGGGACTGGCAAAGAGGTCGCAGCAGGGAAGACCCCCAACTGGAGAATATCTGAGCCGCCACTCGATTGTTCATGGACCACTCGTGAGGCATCAGAATAGCTCTGCTCAGACTGTCTGCAATTACGCTGGACTTCCCCGGAATGTGCGTTGCCACTAGAAAGCGCTGGGAAGCGATCGCCCAGCTCCACCACACTCTCATGGCTTCCCTGCAAAGGGGATAGGGACTTGGATCCCCCCTGTTTGCTCAGATACCAGACAACCGACATATTGTCGGAAAGAATTGCAATAGTTCCCTGGGGAAGAAAGCTGTGGAGTGCCTGCAACGCTAGAAGCACCGCTCTCATCTCCAGAACATTGATATGCAAGTGAGTCTCGTAATCTTGCCACGTACCTTGAACCGTCCTGCCCAGGTAATGTCCCCCCCACCCTATCTGGGAGGCGTCCGTGGTTACTGTGACAACGGGGGGATGAACGATCTTCCTTGATTCAGATTGGAAGGGAAAAGCCACCAACGAAGATCTTGTCGGCATCTCTCCGTAATGAAAATAGGATGGGACAAGGGCAGATCCTGATATGACCACTGGGCCGAAAGGAGCCAGTGAAGTATTCGCATGTGCAACCTGGCAAGAGGGACTAGAAGGATGGTAGCCGCCATTGTTTCTAACAACTGCAGAACCGTTCTGGCTTGGGCTTTTCTGCGGGGCAATAAGGCCAGAACTTGAGCCGGTAACACCTTTATTCTGTCTAAGGGTAGGAATGCTCGCATCTCTACAGAGTCTAGCTCTGCGTCGATAAAGGCAACACGCTGTGATGGCAGCAATAGAGATTTTGCCCAATTGAAGGTAATTCCTAACAGATGTCCCCATTTGAAGGTAGTACTCATGGCTTGAAGAAGTAGATGCCTGGGGGGCGGTCAGGAGCCAGTCGTCTAGATAAGGAAACACCTGGAATCCTAGATGTCTCAGGTGAGCCGTCACCACTGCCAAACACTTGGTAAACACCCTGGGGGCTGTGGTGAGACCAAAGGGCAGGGCCCGGAATTGAAAATGACTGGCTCCCAGCCGGAAACGTAAATGATGTCTGGAGGCCTTGTTTATCTTGATGTGATAATAGGCGTCCTTGAGATCTATGGAGCACATCCATACTCCTTTCACCAGCAAGGGGAGAATGGATTGTAACGTGACCATTCGAAACTTGGACTTTTTCACAAAGCGGTTTAAACGGCTGAGATCCAGAATGGTTCTCAAGTCCCCTGTTCTTTTCGGCACCAAAAATAATCTTGAGTAAGTTCCTAATCTGATCTGGTCTGCGGGGACTGATTGGATGGCTCCTTTTCTTATCAGCTTTGAGATTTCTAGTGCTGCTTGATCCCGTTGACTGGGTGGAACGTCCGGGATTCTTTTTGACGGTGGGGGAGAACGGATGAAGGGAATGGTATAACCTCCGGCAATGATTCGAAGCACCCTCGATCCTGAGTGATGAACTCCCAGGCCTGAAGATGCTCCGAAAAGCGACCCCCGACTGGCTCCGGAGACGCACAGTCAGGTAATCCCTCAGGGATGCTGGAAGGAAGAGCCACAAAAGGATTTGCGGTCTCCTGTATTGCAGGGGCCTCCGCCACCTCTAGGGCGACGTCTTCCGGAGTAATTTCCCCCTCCTCTGCCTCTGGAGGGGGGTTCACTCTGATGGGCAGGGGAAGACTTTTGAGACTTTCTGAACCACATTTTTCCTCCCCTCTGAGCCTTGGGATAAGGTCTAGTGGGGAGAGAAAAACGGGCCCCAACGGCAGACAAAGTCTTACCCTCCTGCTCACATCTCGTGAGGGTGTCTTTCACTTTGGGTCCAAAAAGGGAGGACCCGTCGAAAGGGGCGTCCGTGAAAGAAGACTTGACAGCCTCCACAAAATGACACAAGCGCATCCAAGCTTGCCTCCTGAGGGCTACGCCTGAACTCGCTGCTCTACCCGCCCCCTCGGCTGCATAAGATATGAGCCTCATGGACGAGTTGACGATGGAAGAAAGGGTAGACAGCTGGGCGTTAACAGACTGGGTCAACGCCTCAGGCACGTTACCCGCCAGGGTATCTCCCAACTCTTTAATGAGATCACTTTGGAGCCGCATAAAATGACAAGCAATTCAGTGACCGCAAAGTAAAGGTCGCTGAAGACAGGGTAGGCTTCCCATACCTATCCATGCTCCTAGACCCCTTATTAGGAGAATGGATGGAAACAGAAGCCTCTGCCACGTCCTGCTGAGTGACAGACGCCACCACCACGGCATCCACAGGAACTCCCTTGGTCAAAAACTCTTTCCCAGGAGGTGCAGATAAGAATTTATTGGGGCGGCTAGGAACTGGCTCCACAGAGTCAGGGTGTTCCCACACCCTTCAACAAATAAGATCCAATAATTCATCGAAAGGTGGAGACACCCAAGAGGTGGAAGGCTGGGCTCCGAAGGCCTTCAGGAAGACAGACTCCTCCTCAGAAGGGTTTTTGGATGGCCAGTCGCCCCGCTGTCTCAAGATCTCCAGGATATCGGAGAACGAGACATCATCAGAGGACGACTTCGGGGACCCTTCTGCATCATCGAGGTCAGTGTCCAAGGTGACAGACTCATCTGGGGAGTCTAGGTGCTTCCTCTTACACAGCTTCTTTCTGGGAGGCTCTTCAGGCACGGAGTCTGAAGGGCCTTCAGAAAGCAGGGGGCCACACATGGAGGTGTCCTCAGGCCTTGGAGCCCCGCTGTCCAGAGATAGGGGGGGCTCCAGAAACTCTAGTCGTAGTGTACAGGGAGGGAGATGCCGATTCGGGTGAAGTCACTAAGGACTTGGCCAGTGCGCTCCTCATAGCTTCGAAGGTGGGTCCCCCCGAATCGGAGGAAGGGCCAGTCTCCGAAACCATGACCGGAGTCGGGCTTCCCCTAGCCGAAGCACCAAGGAGGAGACTCGGAACCGAATTCAGTGGCCCCATGTATCACCCTCTGGCCCGACTGAGGACCCCCGAGTACCGAAACCTGCAGAAGGAATAGAGAAGGTTGGAGCTGAGGTCGGAACCGAAAGACTGGCGGGGGGGTCTCGGAACCGACGCAAGGACTTCACTCGACTCAGCACTCTCTGACTCCGACAACACCAAGGTTGTCGGAGGAGGAAGGAATGGAACCGATACAATGGTGGGCTCCGGAGCCGACTGGGCTGGAGCCGAAAATAATTTAGATAACACTGGTGACTGGAGGAGCCTCTGGACCACCCTATCTACGTCCGAATCAGATAACCTGGAGGACCTGGAGGAGACAGAAGGGGGTCGAGAAACCTTTCCCATCGGATCCGAGACACGACTAGGAGAGCGGCACCAAATCGGCTCCAAGAGGATCGGAGCCGAAGCAGGCACGAGAAGCACCGAAACCTCTTTCGGCGCCGAAAGCTGTGGAACCGAAGAAGCCGGCTCCGAAATGGAAAGTATTTCCTGCGGCTCCGAAACCAGTGGAACCGAGACAGTGGACCCAGCTGTCGACCCTGAATCCTGCGGCTCCGAGACCAATGGAGCCGAGGAAGGAGACACCGCTTTAGACCCCATAGCCAACGGCTCTGAGACCAGTGGAGCCGAGGAAGGGGACATCGACCTGGATCTTTTCTTCGGCGGCTCCGAAAAAGAGGACGGAGCCGGGGACTTCTTTTTAGACTTAACCCTGGACTTTTCAGAGGGAGAAGAAACAGCTTCCTCAAAGGAGGGTTTAATTAAACCCTTCAGGATAAGTTTATTTTTTCTCTCCTGCAAAACTCTTGAAGAGAAAGCATGACAGACACTGCAAGATTCTTGCAAGTGTTTGGCGCCAAGGCAGTATACGCAAATCGCGTGACCGTCTGTCAAAGACATTTTATAGCTACACTTTGCACATTTTTTAAAGCCCGATGGCTTATGTTCTTTTTCTTTGCTAGACATGATACACAAACACAAGTCAAACACAAGTTAAACACTGGGGGGGGGGGGGGACGGCTCTAAGTTAAACGCCGAGACACAAGATAGGGCAAAGGCCCTCTAACTTAAACGGGCCTAGCTCGCCAAAAGTACAGTTTTGTACCTACCATAAATGTAGATGTCCGAATAGGAATGCATCTGCAGTCCTTACAAATGGGTTGTCCTGTCGTCAGGCAGCCCTTCGGTCGGCCGGATTCCAAAGTCTGGGTCTGGCCTCGGCTGGTGTCGCACTTCACCCGACGTCATAGCGGCAGCTCTTCGGGTATAAAGGCATCAGCCGACGCCATTTTCCTCAGTGTTTCTTGCCCCAGATGCCAGTTGCCCTCTTGGATAGCTAAATTTTGGATAAATGCCAATGTTTCCAAATAGTAGAAGGCAAACACAAAAAATAAGCATGTATGTACATATATACAAACAAATACACCATATAAGAGATCCCCCCCCCAGCTAGCTATTAGATGGGCAAATACCCTAGGAATACCTCAGAGGGGAAGGAGGGTGGGTAATCCTGACTGCAGATGCATTCCTATTCGGACATCTACATTTATGGTAGGTACAAAACTGTACTATGTCCTTCAAGGATGCATCTGCAATCCTTACAAATGGGTAGAATACCATAGCCAAACTAGGGGAGGAGGAAGAAGAAATTATGGTGTAGTTAGGATCCCTTGCAAAACAGCAGTGGCAAACCCTGCTCGGGATCTAGAGTATAAAGGTAAGTTATAATGCTTGGCAAATGTATGCACGGAGGTCCAAGTAGCAGCCTCTATAATGTCCTTGGTAGCCACTCCTCGTAAGAAAGCTGTGGTAGTGGCTGTAGCCCTTGTAGAATGAGGCCTTATGTTCTGTGGAGTTTGCTTTCCATGGTAGGAGTAGCAGAATCTGATGCAATTTCCTATCCACTTGGAGAATGTCTGTTTTGAAATTGCTTTTCCTTCCCTTCCTGTTGCATATGCTACCAGAAGCTGGTCAGTTTTTCTATTGCCCTTGGTTCTGTCCAGGTAGTAGCGTAACTGTCTATGTACATCCAAAGTATGCAGCAGTCTTTCCCCCCCTGTTCTGTGGATTGGGGAAGAATGTAGGTAGGTGGATAGCCTGGTTTAAAGACACTCTGGATACCACCTTAGGCATAAATGTAGGATTTGTTCTCATGGACACTCTGTCTTGAAGGAAGATTAGGAAGGGTTGTACTGCCATTAAAGCCTGTAGCTCAGAAACCCTTCTTGCTGAGGTAATTGCCAGCAGGAAAGCAGTTTTCCAGGATAGGTGTTGAAGTTCTGCTGTTGCTGCTGGTTCGAAAGGGGGGAGTGTCAATTTTTCTAACACAAAATTCAAGTCCCATGCTGGCAATGGTGGTTTCCTAGGAGGTTTTACATTTTTAATTCCTCTCAGAAACTGCCTGAGTAGAGGATGCGAGAAGACAGGGGGATCGAAGCTGTATTCTGAAGAAATAGCTGATGCATGTATCTTGATGGAGGAATAGGACAGGCCTGTATGGAAAAGCTCTGCCAAATATTCCAGGATGTTGGCTATGTCTACCTTTGACACATCTTTTCCCCTTTCAGTACTCCAAATGAGAAATCTTTTCCATTTCCCTGCATAGTTCCCTTCTTGTTGAAGGTCTGCGGGCCTCAAGGATAATGTCTTTAACCCTTTGGGATAAATCTGGGTTAGTTGCTCTTATGTAATGTTCCAGGCAGTCAGCTGCAGAGTTTTGAGGTTTGGATGCAGGGTGTTGTAGTCGCTCTGAGTTAACAGCAATGGAATCAGGGGTAGTGTCCACATTTGTCCCAGAGAAATGCTCCTCAGTAATGGGTACCAATGTTGTCTTGGCCAGTCTGGAGCTATCAGAATGATCCTTGGACGTTCCTCTTTGATTTTCAATAGCACCTTGTGCATCAAAGGAAGAGGTGGGAATGCATATGCTGTCAGGCTTTTCCAACTGAAGGATAGAGAGTCCACCTTCCAAGCAAGTGGGTGGTAAGTCCTTGTGCAGAATTTCTTGAGCTGGTGATTGAGTGGGGATGCGAATAGGTCTATTTGTGGTAGTCCCCATTTCCTTGTGATGGCCTTGAAGATGTCCGGGTGTAGCATCCATTCGTGAGCATCCGAGGTAGTTCTGCTTAATATATCTGCTAGGATGTTTTCTTTTCCCGGTACAAAAATTGCTTGTAACTGAATGTTGTAGCTCAGAGCCATATTCCATAGGTCCAGTGCCATCCGGCATAGAGGATATGAATGAGTGCCTCCCTGTTTGTTGATGTACTACATGACTGTGGTGTTGTCTGTCCTTATCATCAACTGCCCTTCTTGGAGGAATGGTCTGAAATTCTGGATTGCCAGTTTTACTGCCAGCATTTCCTTTTGATTTATGTGCAGGTGCAGCTGATCTTGAGTCCATAAGCCTTGTATGCACTTGTCCAGCATGTGGGCCCCCCAACCAAGGTCTGAGGCGTCCGTTGTGATGGTTTGGCTTGGTTGAATGCTGTGGAAGGGCAAACCTGGGTTTGACCGACATGCCTGAGCCCACCATAGGAACTCTTGTTTCAGGCATGGGATTAGTGGTATTTCGGTTTCTAGGCTGTGCCTGTGTTGAGACCATAAATTCTTCAGGTACCACTGTAGCTTTCTCATATGTAGTCTGGCATGAGGGACCAGGATTATGCAGGATGCCATGAAGCCCAAGGCCTGCAGTACTTTCCTTGCTGTTAGTTGGTTCTGCTTTGTTAATGCCAAGAAGTAGAGAGGAAGTTGTTCTTGTTTTTCTGCAGTTAGGAATTTTGTTGTGTCCAATTCTGCACCTAAGAAGGTTATTCTTTGGGATGGTATCAGTCTTGATTTTTTTATATTGACTGTATATCCCAGGGCTTGCAGTAAGTAAATGACTCATTGTAAGTCTTCTGTTAGCTTGTTTCTGTTGTCCGCTTGTATCAGGCAGTCGTCCAGGTATGGATATATTTGGATTCCCTGAAGCCTGCAGTGAGCGATTACTGATGCCAGGCATTTCGTGAACACTCTGGGCGCAGTAGATAAGCCAAAGGGCAATGCTGAGAATTATTAATGCTCTGATCCTGCAAGAAATCTGAGGTATCTTCTGCAATTTGGTCGTATGGGGACGTGCAGGTATGCCTCCTTGAGATCTAGAGTCACCAGCCAAGACTCCTTGCCCAGCATGGGAAGAAGTTGCTGTAAGGTCAGCATTTTGAATTTTGGAACAATGATGAATGTGTTTAAAGTGGACAGGTCGAGAATAGGCCTCCAATTTTTCTCTTTTCTTGGTACCAGGAAGAGTCTGGAGTAAAATCCCTTTCCTTGCTCCATAGATGGTACCCTTTCCACAGCTCTCATTTTTGCTAATTGAGCTATTTCTTTTAGAGCTTCTGTCTTTTGATTTGGTGGTAAGTTTGGCATTCCTCTTTTTCCTGGTAAAGTATGGAAATGAAACCTGTAGCCTTGGTCTATAGTTTGCAAAATCCACTTGTCTCTTGTGATGCAGTGCCAGTATTTTGAAAATAAGGCTAACTTTCCGCCTAAGGGTGCTGCTATTTGTTCCCTGGTAGGCGGTGCCAGAGCCAAGTCACTGTGATTGTCCTGTTGCAGTGGTAGTAGTAGTGTCTGTGCCTCGCTGGTTGTTACCTTGCCACTGGCGTCCCCTGTAGGCACCTCCTCTGGATTGGTTTCTGCCTCTTGAACGCCTATTCCTGCCTCTCTGTGTTTTAGAGGAGTCTGGAAAGGACCAATTTTTGGAAGGCCAGTTCCTGCTAAACCTTGGAGGCTGAACCTGTAAGAAATCCTTCACTGTTTGTACAGATTTTGCCTTCTCTTCCATTTTCTTCAGTACCTGCTGAGCAGGAGAACCAAATAAATTGACCTTATCCATAGGAGCATCTAATAGTTTTGCTTTAACATGATCCGGCAAGACCTGTTCTTTCAACCATGCATGCCTTCTGATAACTGTGCCAGTCATGGCTGATCTAAAGGAAGCCTCCAGTGCATCATAGCCACATTTTAAAGAATGGTTACTAACCTGCTGAATGTTATGCACCATTTCTAGAACATATTTCTTATCTAAAGAGTCATCAGAGGACAATTTCTTAGTTAACTGATCAAGCATATACTCCTGGTATTGGATCATATGAAACTGACAGTTCAATGCCCTTGCTGAGAGAGTAGCAGAGGTGTATACTTTTTTACCCCATCTCTCTAAGGACCTGGATTCCCTTTCAGAGGGGAGGAGATTTTTAACTGAGGTCGAAGCTACTGCCTTAGGCCCCTGGGAGATAGTCTCGGGATCTGCAAAAGGAGCCTTGTATAAATGGTGATGTGTGTCCGGGACCCTGTAGAACCTATCGGGCTTAGCAGGGGCTGGAGGCAAAGTATCAGGAGCAGTGCAAGCATCATTAAATGCATCATCTACAACAGAAAGAACTGGAGGTATAGCTAAAGGCCTATGTTGTGGTAAATGCAAAAAAGTCCTAAGCCTTTTCCTTGAATCTGAGAAATCTTGCCCCTGCCATTGAAATTGCTCCCTCATGGCATGTAAGGTTTCCCCAAAGGAAAATTCCTCTGGTGGAGAGGCAGAAGGAATCGATTCCTCAGCATCGGAGTCTTCATAAGGAGAATAAGGAGCCTCTGGATGGTCTGTATTGTCTGAATCATCAGAAGAATCATCTGAGGACACTGGCTCAGGGGGCTCTGCTCTAGGTCTCTTTTTTGGAGGAGGTTGAGAGGCCCTGTCTGGATGAGGTTGGGATCCCCTTATTAAAGAGATGAGATCCTCTGCCAGAGTAAGCATTTGGGAACTGGAGCTGGGCCTGTGAGAGGGGGGCTTAACAGGCACAGACTTAGAAGTTTTGGCTGCTTTAGCCCTGGCAAAGGCCTTTATGGACATGGCTGCAGGAGGCCTAGCAGCACCACGTGCAGGGGTTGAAACATCCAAGGGGATGGTGTCCGATAATTCTTGGGAAACCACAGCAGCAGGTTGAATTTCAGAGGCCGATTCAACCAGGTTAGAAGGGGCCTCGGTAGTAGTCATGGATTCGGCTGAAGTTAGAACCGCTTGCTCGGTTTCGGCCGAAACCGAGACACTCGCGGTTTGCTTAACCGCGGTTTCGGCCGAAACCACGGACCGCGAGTGTCAGTCCTCTTTTCTTTGCGTTTCTTAGCAACTTGTGAAGTCGGAGGATCCGACGGCATAATGTACGCGAAATCTGAGCCGAAAAACTGTTCAGCAAACTCCGACCGACGTCTAAGCGTCCGTCGGTTGAAAGAAGCACAGGCTAAACAAGCTGCTACGTCGTGGTCTGGGCCTAAACAAGGTAAGCAGTAAGAGTGGAAATCTTTATGAGGTATTTGTTTCCCACAAGTTAAACAGTTATTCACTTTTTCTGACATCGGCTGAGGCAAGAAAGAGTCCCCAACGGGGTACTTAGCTTTTTAGAAGTCTTCGAAGTAGTATTCGGTAGTAATCTCTGGATCTGACCGACCGGCACTTGCGAACAGCTTCTGCTTTGGGCGCCACGCGGCAAGAAAGACTGAGGAAAATGGCGTCGGCTGATGCCTTTATACCCGAAGAGCTGCCACTATGACGGCGTCGGCTGATGCCTTTATACCCGAAGAGCTGCCACTATGACGTCGGGTGAAGTGCGACACCAGCCGAGGCCAGACCCAGACTATGGAATCCGGCCGACCGAAGGGCTGCCTGACGACAGGACAACCCATTTGTAAGGACTGCAGATGCATCCTTGAAGGACATCAGAAGGATCACCACACAACAGGAATAAACAATCCCACTCAAACAACAAGTCAATTACAACAACGTAGCTATGAAAATAGCTTTTGAATATAAATCCTCCTACAGAGAACTGCTATGAGATATCAAAGATCACAAAAGAGGGTACTTAGCCACAGCCAAGTTGAGACCACGTCGATACTCCAGGAGCGGCAAACGAGATCTGGGGTTTTGGGTGTGGTGCATCCTGGGATATAGGGTTGGCCCAGCCAATGAGAGACTTCGTGCTAGTCAGAACGGCCGAGTCGGAGCCGATTCTCGGCTCCGAGCCCATCAGTATTGAATGTAGGCAAGATAGGATCACATTACATCAAACTTTTTGCGAGTGTTTGCATGGTACATTTCCAAAGATGTGCTGGTGAGTGCAAACTCCAATGCTTCAATCATTCGAGCACCAACTAAAGGTTTTGTTTCCGGTAAACCCAGAAAATTCTCTATACTATTTCTGTGTATCAAGTACTCATCAGTCTCCCCCATCTGATTAAATCTTTCATCCTGTTAAAGGTGTCTTCAAATAAGAAATTCTCCCATGTAGAGGCAAAGAATGATGTTATCAGTGTCAGACTAATAAGACACAGGAAAACATCTGGCCCATATAAGCCAACTCAGACTAATAAGACACAGGAAAACATCTGGCCCATATAAGCCAACTCTTCAAAGTAGGGGACCCTTGACAACAATGGCTGCAGCATTTTGATGAAATGTGAAATGTCCTGTGTCAGGTTCACAAGATCTTCTGAGGGGACCTAAGAAAGGTGATGGTGAGAAGGATCTGCCCAATGCAACTAAGGCAGGATGGCAGATGTCCACAAGTAGTACCCCTTGACCCTACTTTTGGGAGTGATGGCCACCACTGAAGTTTCTAGTCACTTCTATTCTTGAGCCATGAGCATCCCTGTGTGCCAGAACAAAAGGAAAGCCATCCTTATCTTCAGTTACTGAAACACAGGCTCTGGAAACAGAAATGCAGAGGGGCATCTAGATCGACCAATTGCTGTAATGTTTTGACTCAGGAGGATGTGGCTTTGAGTCTTTTGTGGCCTCCTGACAGACATCACCAGAAGCATTAGTCCAAGTAGGCATCTAAGAGGACTGCTGAGGGAATAATCTTCCTGTGCAGTTTTGACAGCATAAGGGATAACACCACCAAGTGATGTTTAAGAACCATCATAGGTTTTCAAGCAAATATTGGGGAATCAGTTGTCATAACATTTTTTAGCCTAGCCCACCTTATAAAACATCATGAATTAACTACTGCCTAAAGAGGGGATACACATGATAATCCCAGGAAGAATTTATCTGTGTCCATCCATTTTTTTTGAAAAGGACAGTCTTTAAATGTATTAGGATACTAATTTGCTTAACGTGCAAGGGTAGTTTATTCTATAACTGGGGAATACGCTGGGATGAGAATATATGTCTCACCAAAAGATCCTAGCAAATTGCTGACAAAGATGAAAGTTCTTTTCCACAATGGGAACCAATAGTTCTATGAAGACAAGACTAGGTGTAGAAGGGGTGGGGTCTTTCATGGCCTTAAAGGCAAAACATGGGTTACTAAAGAGAAGTGTAAGGATAAGAGAAAACAGACAAGGTGCACAATCCATATGGATAACTAATGCCCTTTGAGGCCTGTGTCTTTTCTGGTCAGAAACCTCTGGACTCTCTCCACTAAAATATATGACTAGTGAGGTTCGTACCAACTGGTGGTGGAGGGCAATACATTCAATAATGAGGTGAATGAGAGAAGAGTACAGTGGAAGTAAGACTTTTTTAATTCTGAAAGAGATTCCCCTAGTTACCAGTCTGACCAGATAAAAAGGTTTCCCAACTACAACAGATGGACAATTTCTAATGGATGGAAAGTCATTCATAAAGGTGCCTAAATCTCTAATAACAGTCCTAATGGGTTTGTCAACTACCTGGTATGCTAAACAATTATTTTACTAAAGAAGCCACTGTCCATCCAACTGTCTGCACAGTCAATCCTCCTGCAGCACTTTCACATTTACCGCTGGCTTGACTACCGCCATCTAGTTTACTACTGCGACCTGAAATTTGTTAATACTGGCTTGTAGCTCAGATACATAAATGTAAGATGGCCCAGTACCTTTCATGTTTTCCAAAGTGGCACATGCATCTCTAGTGACATGTGCTCCTCCTTACAACTGATATCCACCTCACTACATGGTCACTAATGTTTGAATTCACCAATGTGTCGATGATATCTGCATGGAGATAGTACAGAATACCTTTGCCAGAGCTAGGCGTGCTGTGCACACTGTACAATTACATTAAAATGCATCAATTACACATTTGAAGACGTTTTCAATGTTAAAAAGCAGGTTCTACCACTGAAAAAGCCAAAGATCATCAATGGCTAATAGATCAATGTTTAGATTTAGGTCGTCAGAAATTATATATTCCATGGCTGATAAGACTGATGGACATAACTGTCAGGGTCAGTTATGGGATCTTCCCTGCTTATGCGTACCACTATGGTGCTTTTTCACACAAGGGATGTAGCCCATTTCAAGACTCATGTTAAAGTATTTAACGCAGGAGCCCATACGACCTTACTTGGCACTATTTAGTTTCCTGGTACATTATCCTGGCTTATGAATTTCATTCAGTGGTTCAGGTACTGGTGAAACTGACTAAGGAAGGTACATTTTTAGGAACTTTAAAAGAATCAAACAAACGGAGTCATATAATCTATTACTGCATTTAAAGCTTTCCTGAGCACTATATATTGTAATTACTAAACCTTCTGCTCATCTGGTTCTATGGAGCTCTAGTCCAGTAAAAGGCTGATCTGCACCTGAGTTTCTCTTTTGTAACTGAGTGGAAGCCTGTTGGCCTCGGGAGAGAGGCAAAAGTGTAGTTTGCATCATGACTTTATGATATGAATGACCCACTTGTCCTGGAAAATGTTTAGCCATTATCTAGAAAGAGGAAAGACTGCCTCCTAGTTCTGCAGGCGGAGAAAGAGAAGAGGCTGGAGTGGAACTTATGGGTAGTGGAACAGGGAGGGGGCCTAGCTGAGTCAATGGTGTTTCTTGATAGGCTTCTGGAGTTGGGGTCCACTGGGGCTGGTTCCTTGATCCGCTTACCATCTTCTTTGCTATCTCTGTTGCTTGTCCCTCCTGGTCCTTCTCCCTTTTTGCCTTGATTAGGAGATAGGTACCTCCTACTAAACCTAAGTGGCTAAACATGCAAAACATCCTTTACAGTCTTCAGGAACTCGAATTTTGTCATCCATTTTTTTTTTATAGTTTCGGCCTTGGGTCCAAACAGAAAATCCTTGTCAAGGGGTGCAGCCAAGGTTTTGGATTTAAAATGTTCAAGAAAGGTATAGTCTCTTAACCAAGCACGTCTCCTGATAACATATCCAGAGGCAACCTCCCTGCTATATAATTTAAAGGCATCAAAGTTACAATGCAAGAAATGTTTTGCAATTTAAAAACAAGAGTCACAGAGATCTAAGAATTCTGGGAGAGAGCTCTATCCTCCATTCCCATCCAGCTTTTCTTTCATCTGGTCCAGGAGAGTTTCCTGACATTTAACCATATAGAACTGGTATCTGGAAGCTCTCATGGCCAGGGAGGCAATAGTGTATACCTTCTTGACGAATCTATCCACAAGCCCTACCTTCTTTCTCATTAAGCAAGGGGTTTCTACAGGCACTGCTTTTGTCTCCCTTGGTACAAGAGGATAACACTCCCCGTCTGCCACTGGGTTCTTAAAAACGTGTTTGTAAGAGTCCATAACCCAACAGAAATTGTCTGGCTTCATAGGAACAGGTGTTTCGTAAAGCTGCAAGGAACAGTCAAAATGAGACTGTCCACAACCTCCAAGACTAGAGGAATGGACAGAAATTTGCGCTCAGGAAGCCTAAGTAATTCTCTAACCTTTTTCTTTGATTGGGGGTAACTCCAAGCCTCCCATCTGAAGAGCTCTCTTATCTTATGGAGTGACTCCCTCCATTTAAAGTCCTCAGGTGGAGAGGCTGAGTCAAGATTTTCATTTGACTCTGAAATGGCAAATGAATCAAACGAAATCTAGCCTACATATGCCAACCCGTATTCATCAGACTCACAACAGTCACTGGAACCGTGAGGGGGAAGGTCCCTCTTTCTTTTGTCAGGAAAAGATTCTGTATAAGGGGTTCTGATATTACTAAGCTACCTGAGTCTCATGAAATCCATGAACAGCATGACAGGTCTTTTGGGTAGGCCGGGTGTGAATGAGACCTAGAAGGCCTACTCTGAGGCAAGCTGGATACAGTCTTCTTAGGTTTGGCCTCCTGTTTGTGGTGTGGTGCCAGATGTACTCAGCCCAGGCCACTGGCAAGCAGCTGTGGGCTGTGCCCAGCCAGATGAAGCTTTCAGAAGTCTGGGAATAAGAATTGGAAGCTGGGACCTGCACAGCAATCATGGACACATCCAATGACCCAAGTCTTTAAGGCCCATGTGGATGTTGAGAAATCAGAGAGCATAATCTGGCTCCAAAAGGGTCTTGGTATAGGCCTCAGTCACCTGCTCCACAGATGGAGGTGACTGCAAGAAAGTCTCTTCCCCTCTAACAGTCACATGCCTGGGCAGACTGACTGATGCCAAGTGATAGTCATCCACAACCCTACCTTGCTCTGGATGCTTCCTACGACATGGAAGCTCAAGCTCAGAGTGACCACTGGATACTATAGTGAATGTGGCTCCTGACACACCCTTCCTTTCTCTCTCTCTACCAATTTCTCTAGTGATTCTCCCCTATGCTTGACTGTCCCAGAATTAACGTAGGCACACTGGGGACAATTTGGCTCACCATCCTCCAGGCCCAGGAAAAGAGAGTACATCCTGGTGAAGGATTCATTTCCCACATTCTACGCAAGTATTTGTCTTGGCAATTGACATACAACACCACAGCAGACAATAAGAAAAATGGTTTTCAGTGGGATACTTATTGCAGTTTTAAACTCAGTCTTCAGACCTAGTGACAGCACTATGAATATGTAACAGACTCAGATGGCAAGAAAGAAATGACAAAATGGTGCTGACTGATGACCACTACACTCTGATGTTGGAGGACAGGGTGTTCACCACCCTATGAGCAGGGGAAACATTTTTGGTATTTGGGCCAGCCAAGGGTTTCCACAACATCAAATCCCAAGGAGTTACAGCAACAGTGAAGCATGATGAAAATTAATACATTTGTTTACACATACTTAGTCCCACTCTACAATAATAAACTCATCAACCAATAATTATCATCTGTTTGGAGTGGTAAAGAAACCTCTAATCTGATGACACATTTGAATCTTAGTGGTTGCAAATGAACAAAGCTAAAGTGCAGACAATGGTGTGCCATCTCCAATCAACAGTCATCTGGTTGCAGAAGAATTTGTGATGTAAAGTCTGTAAGGAAAGCTGATTTAAGCGAAGATTATACCCCCATGCCAGCTGTAAAGGCATGTAAAGGACTCATTCCAGGTTTTGTAAGCAGTACTTGCTAATTTTGTGATTGTACTATCAGAATTCTACAGATTACTGTCTATGTAATCCACCTGTGAGGTGGACATAAGTGAGCACACCAAAATTAAGTATCAGATCTTAAAACCACATCAATGACTTGTCAAAACACATCTGATAAGATGACCTTTTGACAAGTGGCACACAAATGCATTGTTTTTCTGGTGTCATGGTAGCACTTACTTCTGTCTGATACTTTTAAGCCACGTGGAAGTTTCTTTTTGTCTTTTTTGTTCAAAAGAAAGAGCACAATGTAAAGACAAAGACCACCTCATTACAACAGTAAACAACGGAAAAAGAAAGGACTTCAAAAGCTATCGAGAAGATGAAAAATGTAAAGCTGAAAGGGAGTCCGCAGCTTTTAACTACATTTTATAGCCTTCTGGCTACAACCAGAGCTCAAAGTAAATGATTGCAACCTCTTTTGGACAGGAACAAAGCTGAACACTTTAGAAAAGTTCTCAACTAAGCACATTCTTCTCATGTATGACTAAGTGTTGCTCAGAGCCTCAAACCTTTCTCCTGCGCAACTTCTGCACATTACATGCTTGTCAAATTTGTACATGTAACATGTTACATAAAATTCATCTGTACGAAATAGTGAATTTGTGAAACATGCATCTCATAAACCTATACTGAAAATGAGAACAACATGTACCAATCACTCAAGGAAAAATGTCTATTCTACAAGAAAATAACTACATTTCTAAAATTACCAAAAGCTCGAACACTACCTGAAAAACATTATCCAACAACACATCTATGACTAAATCATCACTAGCCCAGAAGCATTAAAAAATACAGAGTTCTGGAAATATAACAAAAACAATTTTGTTATGCAACTCTACAAAGTGCCCTGCATTTGAAAATACTGAAATAAAAGAATTGTATTTCTTTTTTTAATTCAAAGGCTTTCAAGCCTAAAACATGCTGAATTTAACTTGCAGGCAGGCTCAGCTGCTTTCAACAAATTGTGGAGTACTGGGCAGCAGACATTTCTCCACAACACTAGCACATTTTAGTCCTCTGACTCCAGCCATAAACTTACAATGGTAGAAGTGGTGTACTTCAAGTTTGGTCAACAACTACTTACAAAAAATGCAAACTACAACAGCAGGATGTGTACATCCTGATCCAAGTCTTAAGAGATGGTTTGAATTCAGTCACAAGTCTGCTCACCTGAGCCTGATAATGGGCCATGGCTGGCACCATTGTGGGCTGTCCTGGGAACTGTTGGGTATTGTAAACAAAGGAAGGGTATGAGGCAGCTACGAGGGGAGCTCCAGCAGCTGCTGCTGCTTGCATTAAGGCAGAAGCAGGAGAAGACTGATGCTGATCTGATCGCTGAGGCCCGCCAGACCCTGTAAGCAGACAACAAGAGTTAAAAGAAAAAACATTTCACAGACTTTTAACACTAAATTAGAATAACTGGAGGACCATACCTTTAGTAGCTCCCCTATATTTATTCTGCTGAACTTGCACAGAGGTAGAAACAGGATATGGATATATTTGTGGAGGCTGGAAAACAAAAGGGAAGCTGATCAACTTCACATACTTCTAAAAATAAACAGAGACCCAGGGGATAAAAATGTTTTTGATTACATGTTGAATTTCTACGAAGTACCAATATCCGCCCATCATTCTAAGTGATTAGTACTACATTCCAATTTTATTTACCTCAAAAAGGCATGGTGCAGGTTACTAAATCAACAGGATTTTTTATTTCAGGCAAAACTTACTCCTGCAGTCAAACTATATTACTGCATTGTCTTTACACTTTTGTCACTGTCCTCTCCCGAGTGACTTCAAATGGCATCCAAAACATGCACTCTACAATAGATCATCAATCCCCCCCCCCTCCATCTGTTTGAGGAGAGAGTGAAATCCATACCCTGAAGGGGGAAAAAAGGTGTACACTGCTTAAAAAGCTAAATTCAGCTGTCTCCATTATATAACTAATTTTCATCAATATCATGATTTCTCTTCTAGCACATTCTGTAATTAGTGGAGCTACTGCTTAGTTATTCTCCAAAAAAGATGATGTAGCTAGCTAGTGTTTTAAGACTACACTTAGGGCCTCCTTATGTTTAACAATCTAAATATACATTTACCTTTAATTTTTTATTTTATTTTTTTTTTAACTCTCATACTCTTATTTTGCAGGTCTGTGGACTAACCCCAACCCATTTTGCTGTGTATTATGTATCTGCCTCTTGTTTGTAGTTCTGTTGTTAAATACGTATGGGCATATGGCCCTAGTGAAGCTTGAAAATGTTCAAAAGATCAATTTAACTGGTTACTACAGACATTAAACAAATACCCATAATGCTGTCTGTAATATTACAGCCAAAGCCAATATCTGACTAATATGACAATTGTTAACGATTTAACAATTAACTTGTCAAATGAGTAAGTGAAACTGAACATTCCAGACACTTTACAGCTGCAAATTTGCTCCTCAAGGGCAAAGTTGTGTGTGCATGTATAGATAAATACTGTAAGTTTATTTTGCTGAACCACAATAAAGGATGCTGTGTGTGATCAAAAATCAGTTTATCGCACGTCTGCTTTTATTTCTATATGCGATCACAATGCAGTAAGGAAGAGAAAGTACAGTTGTGTACACTTACCATAAATGTAGATGTTCGAGTGTATTCACTGTTGCAGTCATCACTTGTGGGTTAACTAACTACTGAAACACAAAAACCAAGTCAGCAGCACCAAGACCCACCACAGGAAGTATCAGGAATCCAAAAAAATATAAAATAAAACAATTTATTGAAGCGCTTTTCGTTGCTTGTAATGTAGCAACTTCTTCAGAAAAGATACACAGTTTCAAACAGTAGTTTATATAAGTAATAGAGACATGTCATGTGATGACCACACCTCCAGTGAGTCAAGTTCTTAAAGAAACATTTCCTAAAAAAACACATGTATTCATAAAACCTAAATACAAAAGCTGCAAGTTTGTCATATTAAAAGTACATCAAAACTATTATAAATAGTTATACAGAAGGCATTAAACTGTTAAACTCAAACAATAACAAAGTTAGACTAAACTTCAAAATTACAGAATAATCAACCGGATATATCTCTCTAAAACATTGTAGAGCTAAAATAAACAGAAATATATTCAAGCAAAATACCAATTACCGTCTCAAAATTCTTAGTTTCAGAAGACAGGCAATGTTACAAACATCATTTAAGCCTGGTACAACAAATGCATTCAAATGGATTTGCCATTTCAGCTCATGTTCCTCTAAAAGAAAAATTCAGTGGGTCACCTCTCAAATTAGCTTGAACTTGATCTGTAGCTTTAAAGGTAAATTTGTGGCCTACATTATTTGCTATATGTCTTGCTAGTGGGTTGTCAATTTTATTGACTGAAACAGCATAGGTGTTGTTCATAAACCCTGTCCCGCAGTCTATGTTCAGTAAGAACTTGACTCACTGGAGGTATGGTCATCACACGACATGTCTCAATTACTTATAAACTACTGTTTGAAACTGTGTATCTTTTCTGAAGAAGTTGCTACATTACAAGCAACGAAAAGCGCTTCAATAAATTGTTTTATTTTATATTTTTTGGATTCCTGATACTTCCTGTGGTGGGTATTGGTGCTGCTGACTTGGTTTTTGTGTTTCAGTAGTTTGTTGGCTTCCTTTCCTTGGTTTATTTGTGGTATGGCATCTGGAACCAGCAGCAACCCAAGTAGTCCCACACTTTTCGGTTCACAGCTGCAGACCGAATTGGGGAATCTTACTCAGTTAATTAATGCGATGGGCCAACGTATGGATGGCCTTTCTGCTCGTTTAGAGAAGGTGGACACTGTTTTATCTCAACAACAACGTTCTTTCCAGAACGTGGTTCCACAAACACTGGTGAGTGGCACTCCTGTTAGTAACTTGAGACCTACTCTACCCAACAGAGTTGTAGTCAGTATTGGCGCAACTTGTGGGGATATTACATCAAGCCAACGGGTCCCAACTGAAGCCCGCCAAACAGGGAATATGGATGAACCTGTACTTAATACATTCAGCGACAACAATGGAAGGGTTATTGGAGCTCCTGATTTTAACGAGTGGATTAAAGACACTTCCACACTTTGTTTCAAGACACGGTCTAACCAGGAGCAAACGGCCGAGACTAACAACGGACAACAGGTTGGTGCTATTGGCTTGAATGAGAAGCTTAAAATCTTTGATGTAAAGTTATTAAAACTTAAAAAAATTACAACTTGAAGTGATGTATTTCAAGGAGTGTTTGGAGCAACACATAGTTCCAAAAGGGCATCGTGTCCATTGGTACCCAACTGGTTTAATCCCGGACTCATTGTTTCATTTAGAATTAAATTCCTTGTTCGACCAACAAGGCTTTGACCTCATGCAACTTATGATCAAACACTATCAGTTACAGATAGATGCCTTGTCCTGTGAGGTTTCAGTGTTGAACAATGACATAGTATCGGACTGTGAATTTTTCAGATACAGGTACGACTATGACCGTTCCTTCTCTAGTATTAATCAGTTGCTGGACAGACTGAAGAGCAATAAAGTAAAAAAAATGAAAAGGGACAGGCTTGCTTATGACAATGGGTCGGCCTATCCAAAACCATCTTCAGCTCAAATTTCTAATGCAATGAAACCCTTTATTGCTGTACAGCAATCCAACAATGTTGTGCAATCTGATGACAACAACCAGATTGTTATTAGACGTGAACGGATTCGTAACAACAACAACAGCAATAACTGTGATTACAACCAACAAGTGACTGACAATACCAACGTCCCTGTTAACAATTGTGTAAATTTTCGGAAAGACAACCCTACAGGAACAATCCCGAAGAACAAATCATTCCAACAGAACCAGAAGAACAATCGATGCAATTTCAACCGCAGGAAGTAATAACTAATAACTATCCTCTTTTGAACATTGTTATTAACAGTGATGGTGACTAACATTTATAATTTTTCATCATTTTCTATCGACTTGCCGTTGGTGAATTTATTACCTAAAGGTAGTACATTTGTACCTGACAAACCATTTAACTTAGTCAAAACTGTCACAGATCTTAAACTGTATGTGAGAAAGTTAAACTTTAATTTATTATTTGGTGACAGTAACTCTGGTGACCATGAGTTAAGGGTGGCTAGTACTTATAATCCCCCATTACACCCTACCCTGAAGACGTTTGAACAAGTATGCGAATTGGATTTTCGATTCCTTTCGAATCCTCATTCTTGTCCATCAAAAAGACTAAGTAATGTGAGTCGAAAGGAAAGTGTACTACTGCAATCCATGAGGAATGCTAATGTCAGGGTGGTTAAACCAGATAAAGGTGGGGGATTAGTAGTCTGATCAACATGACTACATAGTGAGAATGAGGCACCTGTTAGACACAGAGGCTTACTCTAAAGCATCCTTGAGTGAGGTCAACACTGCATATAAATGGATAAGAGGCTATTTCAATGACTTCTTCATCGATGCCATCATTGACATTCATCATTGACACTGGTATGTTTAATTTCATCTCCCTTCCTTGGCCAAAAATCCCAATTATGTTTGGGATACCAAAAATCCACAAGGATATGGAAATCCCCCTGAGACCATTAATAGATGGGAGGGGTTCATTAACTTACCCTTGTGCCAAGGGTAGTGGACAATATTTTGAAAAAAATACTTGGTGTCAGAACCCCAAGTATGCAAAGACTCATGGACCTTCCTAGAGAACATTAACAACTTGAAATTTAACCCCAATCACAATTTCTTAACTATCGATGTTAAGGACTTGTATACATCTATTCCACACTTAGAAGGCATAGAATGGGTGAGTCTTTTGCTTAAATCTAAGAAAGCTCCTTCACATGAAATTACTTTAGTGGAGTCTTTATTAGACATCGTTCTCCCTAATAATTACTTCTTATTTGATAAGGATTTTTATCTACAGAAACGAGGGGTCGCTATTGGGTCGCCCTGTGGTGCCAGCTTTGCCAACTTGGTAATGGCATACTGGGAAAGAACTTTTGTGCTTAAAGCTGAGCACTTCAGGGCGAACCTCATTTACTACACCCGTTTCTTGGATGACATCTTCGTGTTATTTAATGGAGATGGCATTCAGGCTAAGCTTTTTATTTCATTTATGAATTCTACAACTGATTTCCTTGTATTTACATCAACATTTCACACAGCCACAATTGACTATTTAGATGTGAAACTTTCAAAAGATAAAGTCAACAGGGGGTATGTGTCACAGATTTTCAGAAAACCCACATACTGTAACTCATTCCTACACTTTTCTAGCTGCCACCCGTTCCACCAGAAGCGGTCCATTATAAAAGGCCAATTGATAAGGGCAGCTAGAATGACCACACTTGGGCTCGATTTCCATTGAGAGTGTGATTTACTGAGGATGATGTTTGAAAAACGTAGGTATCCTAGCGACCTTATTTGAACTTTAGTCAGTGAAGTTTCTGATAAAAGAAGACTTGGAATTGTCTCTCCCATCCTTGGGCTAAACAGTTTAGAACAGGACAGTCTTGTTCCTCATACGGTAGATTGTCAAAACAGTGTACTTGTCCCAACACTAATTCCATCACAAACTTTAGCCCCTAACTTCAAAGGTGGATTTACTACTACCTTCAGTAATGACAGTGGCCAAGTCAAACATATTTTATGTAAAAACTGGCAGTTTATCTTAAGTGATATTTCACTATTCAGTAAACTAGGTCTAGTTCCAAATACTGTATTTCGTAGAGGCCACTACCTTAAAAACTTACTTGAATGTGGGGGGCAACAACTTAAAACACATAGGTATGCTGGAATGAATTTGTGTGAATCTTGTAGGATGTGTAGATTCATGGAAGTGGGCAATACATTTTGTATAGGTGACAAGTATGAGATTAAATTTAAACTCAACTGTAATTCTAGACTAGTAGTCTACATAGCAAGATGCGTCTGCTGTCCCGCATTCTACATGGGGAAGACTGAACGTAGACTGCGGGACAGGGTTTATGAACACACCTATGCTATTTCAGTCAATAAAATTGACAACCCACTAGCAAGACATATAGCAAATAATGTGGGCCACAAATTTACCTTTAAAGCTATAGATCAAGTTCAAGCTAATTTGGGAGGTGGCCCACTGAATTTACTTTTAGAGGAACATGAGCTGGAAAGGCAAATCCGTTTGAATGTATTTGTTGTACCAGGCTTAAATGATGTTTGTAACATTGCCTGTCTTCTGAAACTAAGAAGTTTGAGACTGTAATTGGTATTTTGCTTGAATATAATTCTGTTTATTTTAGCTCTACAATATTTTAGAGAGATATATCTGGTTGATTATTCCATAATTTTGAAGTTTATTTTATTTATTTATTTATTTTACATTTGTTGACCGGGCTAGTCTAGCTGGATACATGTCCATTTTCAGTAGAGGCCCGGGGAGAAAAGCTCCACTAGTTATTACAAGTTTAAACAGAAATATACAATATGGGTTATAACAGATATTATGATGGCAGCAAACCAAAATGGGTAATAAAATTTTTTTTTTTCACATGATGTGAATTACAGTAGTCAGACAATATATATGTGAAAAAATATATATACATAAATGTTATGTAAAGGGAAAGTTATCAAGGATACAGGGAAAAAATTATGGGAAAAGAAAGAGAAGAAGAAGAAGAGTTAGTCTGGGTTAGTGCAGGAGCATAGCCAGTGTTTATTGAGATACATTTTCAGTTGCCTTTTAAAAATTGGGAGAGAGGTCAGAGATATATCAGAGGGTAGTTTGTTCCATATTTTTCCAACAGAGTTGGAGAAGAGGCAGAGTTATTGGGTTTAGCAATATTAATCAGTAGTTTGTTTGAAGAGCGTAGATGTTTCAGATTGTTATATGGTGTAATAAGGCTGGAGAGTTTTGGTGGGTTGGTATAGGACCTTGTGAGCTATTGTGAGCTGTTGAAGTTCAAGCTGGTTAGGAAGTTCAAGCCACCCTAGTTGTCTTAGATTCAGGCAGTGATGGGTTCTAAAAGGGAATCCTGTAGCAAATCTAGCAATATTGTGGTAAGATGTTGCTAGTTTCTTGAGGTTGCTATTGGAGAGATTACTGTATATGGGGGAAGCATAGAGAAGAGTAGGCAGACTACTAGACTTGAGTCTAACTTTGTTATTGTTTGAGTTTAACAGTTTAATGCCTTCTGTATAACTATTTATAATAGTTTTGATGTACTTTTAATATGACAAACTTGCAGCTTTTGTATTTAGGTTTTATGAATACATGTGTTTTTTTAGCAAATGTTTCTTTAAGAACTTGACTCACTGGAGGTGTGGTCATCACATGACATGTCTCAATTACTTGTAAACTGCTTGAAACTGTGTATCTTTTCTGAAGAAGTTGCTACATTACAAGCAACGAAAAGCGCTTCAACAAATTGTTTTCTTTTATATTTTTGGATTCCTGATACTTCCTGTGGTGGGTCTTGGTGATGCTGACTTGGTTTTTGTGTTTCAGTAGTTTGTTGGCTTCCTTTCCTTGGATCACTTGTGGGTTATCCCTGCTGGGTAGCCCTAAGCCGGCCCAAACACCAGAGTAAAGATTCTCCCTCCTGCGTCGGCTGCGGTCGCCTGGGACTGACATCAGGTTGTCAGTGTAATAAAGCAGGGCAGCCGACACCATTACATCAGTTTTTTTTGCCCTAACCTGAAGACGCCCTGTCCAGAAGGCCTGAGGAAGGCCAACCTGGTGGATATAGGTGTGAATGGATTTGAAGAGCAGGGGAAGGAGAGAGGGAAAATAGGACTGCAATAGTGAATACACTTGAACAGCTACATTTATGGTAAGTGTACACAACTGTACTATGTTCTTCGTGTTTCACTGTTGCAGTCATCCCTTGTGGAAAGATTCCCAAAACCGAAGGAAGGGTGGATGGACTAAGGGAAGAAATAGTAGAACAAGCTGGACTGTTCTAAGTAGGGCCTAGCATGCCCTGCAGAACTGCAGAGGCAAAGTCTGCCTGGATTTTGGAGAACAGAGGCAAGTGGTAGTGTTTGGTGAAGGTGTGGATGAAGTCCAAATGGCAGCTTCTAGGATGTCCTTGGTAGGTACTCCTTTTAGGAAAGCAGTGGAAGTAGATGCTGCCCAAGTGGAATGGGTTTGTACAGTCTTGGGCGGAATTTTCCCATGGAAGTGGTAACAGAACTGGATGCAGTGTGATATCCATTTAGAAATGTTCTGCTTGGAAATAGGTTTCCCCTATGCCCCTGGGGCGAAGATGACCAGGAGTTTGTCAGTCTTCCTGATAGAATTGGTTCTATCCAGATAGTATCTAAGTTGTCTGTGCACATCTAGTGAATGAAGGATCCTTCCCCCCCTCTGTTCTGAGGATTAGGAAAGAAGGTGGGAAGATGTATAGCCTGGTCCAATGTTACGTCAGACACCACCTTCGGCATAAAAGTGGGATTAGTCCTAAGGGACACGCTGTCTGCATGGAAGATAATGAAGGGCTCCGTGGCCATGAGCACCTGCAACTCTGAAACCCTCCTAGCTGAGGTTATGGCCAGCAGGAAGGTGGTCTTCCAAGAAAGGTGTTTTAGTTCTGCTGAGGCAGCTGGTTCAAATGAGGTAACGTCAATTTTTCCAAGACATAGTTCAGGTCTCAAGCAGGTGTGGGTGGCCTCCTGGGTGGCCTAATGTGAGATACCTCTCTAAGGAATTGTTTTAGCAGGGGGGTGGGAAAACAAGGCTGCTCTGTATGATAATGGGCAGAGACAGCTGATGTTGATGGAAGAGTAAGACAATCCTTTTTCTGTTAGCTCAGAGAGGTAGTCTAGAATCAGAGAGAGAGAGATAACACGGAGCTGTTTGCACCTTTAGTTTGGCACCAGGGATTGAATCTCTTTCATTTTGCATAGTATGATTTTCTGGTGCTGGGCCTCCTTAATTATGTCCAGGACCTGCTTGCTCAACAGTGGGTTGTTATCCGCCTTTGGGGCCATCAGCCATGTGGATAGGTTGAGAATTTATAGATTTGGAAGCAGTATTGACCCTTTTGCTTGGGTTTTTCCTGTGAGAGGCAGGTTCCCGGGTGGTAACTTGGTTAGCCTGAGCAGCAAAGAGTACCAATGTTGCCTGGGGCAATTCAGAGCAATTAGGATGGCTCTTGGCCCTTCCTCACTAATCTTTAGCAGTACCCTTGGTATCACTGGCAAGGGGGGAATGTGTAGACAAACAGGTTTCCACAGCAGAAGGAGAGAGCACCCACCTTCTAGGATTTTGGGTGCAACTCCCTGGTGCAGAACATGTCCAGCTAGATGTTCTGTATGGAAGCAAAGAGATCCACCTCTGCAGTTCCCCAAGTTTGTGTTACACAGCGGAAGGTCTCCCTCTGAAGTTGCCAGTCGTGGGGGGGGGGTCTATGGAATTTCTGCTGAGGTGGACTGCTAAGGGTATTGTGCTCCCCTGGGACGTACTGGGCTATCAGTTGAAGGCCCATCATTGAGGCAGTCTGCCAGAGAAGCATGGCCAGATGGCAAAGCCCGTAAGAGTGAGTTCCCCCCTGCTTGCTGATGTACCACATGACTGTGGTACTGTCTGTCGATGAGGAGCACAGCTGGTTCTTGAAAGCTGTGATAGCCCTCAGTACTGCCATCATTTCTTTTAGGTTGATGTGCAGGTGTAGTTCCCTGAGGCCCCAAGTGCCTTGGGTTTACAAGTTGACCAAGTGTGCCCTCCCAGGCTTTGTTTGAGGCATCCGTGGTGATAGTCTGGCCTTGGGGAAGAAACAGAAAAGAGAAGGCCTTTGTTCAGTGTGCAGACTTCTGCCCACCATAGCAGTTTGTCTCTTAAGCAGGGGATAAGGGGAAGATTTTTCTCCAGAGACAGAGTGCTGGCACCAAATGTTTTTTAGGTACCATTGCAGTTTTTTCATGTGTAGTCTGGCCAAGGGCACCAACAAGATGCAGGATGCCATGTACCCCAGAGTTTGAAGGAACTTCCTTGCTGTGAGGTGCTTTCTGTAAGTCAATTGGGAGAAATACTGGGGCAGGAAAAGTACAGTTGTGTACACTTAGGAAAAGTACAGTTGTGTACACTTACCATAAATGTAGATGTTCGAGTGCATTCACTGTTGCAGTCACCACATTTGGGTTATCTGCTTGCAGTAGCCCTCAGGCGGCCTGATTATCAAAGTCTTGGGTCCTGCGTCGGTTGCTGTCTCATCTTCCATGACGTCAGGTAGACAGGGGTATAAAACATGCAGCCGACGCCATTACATCAGGTTTTCTTGCCCCAGATGTCAGATGCCCCCCTAATGGGAAGCAATTAAATATTTAAATATTTAAATATATATACACACACACACACACACACACACACACACACACACACACACACACACACACACACACACACACACATACATAAGGTTACACCTCCAACAAAAAAAGCAAATACACCAAAAAGCTTTAAGCATAGTAAAATGGAATACAGGTATAGCCTAAAGAAGTCAGGGGGCTGGAGGCAGGGTAACCATGACTGCAACAGTGAATACACTAACATCTACATTTATGGTAAGTGTACACAACTGTACTATGTTCTTCGTGTTTCACTGTTGCAGTCATCACATTTGGGTAGATTCCCAAAGCTAAGGATGGGAGGAGGAAATTAGATAGCATTAGGATCAGCTATAAGGCCCTGCAAGACTGCAGTGGCAAAGCTAGCTCTGGATATAGAGAAAATTGGCAAATGGTAATGCTTGGTGAAAGTATGTACAGAACTCCAGGTAGCAGCTTCTAGGATGTCACTGGTAGGGGCACCTCTGAGAAAGACTGTAGAGGTAGATTGCAGCTCTGGCTGAAAGTGGTCTTATCCCCCCTGTGGGATAGGTTTTCTATGGTGTTTGTAACAGAAATGAATGCACTGGCCTATCCATTTAGAAATGGTTTGCTTGAAATGGCATTCCCCTCTGCCCCTGCAGCAAATGCCACCAGCAGCTGTTCAGATTTCCGGAGAAGTTTAGTCCTGTCCAAGTAAAATCAAAGTTGTCTGCGCACATCTACGGAGTGCAGTATACATTCCCTTTTGTTCTGTGGATTAGAAAAGAAGGTTGGCAAATGAATGGACTGATTAAGAGCCACACTGGATGCTACCTTGGGCATGAAGGAGGGACTGGTCCTGAGGGTCACCCTGTCCGCATGAAAGATAATGAAAGGCTCCACTGCCATAAGGGCCTGTAATTCAGATACCCTTCTTGCTGAAGTGACGACTAAAAGGACGGCTGTTTTCCAAGACAAAAATTTCAACTCAGCATTTGCAGCTGGCTCAAAAGGAGGTAGAGTGAGTTTTTCCAATACAACGTTGAGGTCCCAGGCTGGAGTTGGGGCTCTCCTGGGTGGTCTTAAGTTGTTGGCCCCTCTGAAGAATTGCTTGAGCAGTGGATGAGAGAAGAGGGGTGGGTTCTGTGTTGTAATGAGCTGAAATGGCTGAGGCATGAATTTTGATGGAGGAAAAGGAAAGGCCTTTGTGAAGCATCTCAGTTAAGTATTGAGGAATCTGAGGTAAATTAGGCGCTGCTGTGCCCATCCCAAGAGCTTGGCTCCAGGAACAGAATCTTTTCCATTTTTCAGCATAAGATGTTCTAGTACTAGGCCTCCTTGCCTCCAGAATGACATCCAACACTTGTTTACTGAGGGATGGTAATGGAGAGATCAGGTAATTAGCCAGGCTGCCAGGTTCAGGGTTTGAAGCTGAGAGTGCAGAATCTGGCCCAACTGCTGGGACAGCAGGGTAGGAGGCTGAGGCAGGTACCGTGGTGCCAGTAGTGACACACTGCACAAGAGGGGATACCAGTGTTATCGTGGCCAGTCTGGTGCAATCAGTATCCTCATTGGTTTGTCCTGTTTGATCTTTAGTAGGACCTTGGAGAGGAGAGGCAGAGAAGGAAAGGCATAAACTGATAGGTTTTTCCAGGTGAAGGAAAGGGCATCCACTTTCCAAGCTTGTTTATGGGGAGTCCTTGTGCAGAATTTGTCCAATTGGTAGTTCTGGGGGGAGGCAAACAGGTCTATCTCTGGGCTCCCCCATTTGTTTATCAACATGTTGAATGTCTTTGGTTCCACTTTCCACTCGTGTGGGTCCATAAGATTTCTGCTTAGTTCGTCTGCTAGTGTATTTAGCTTTTGTGGTAGGAATTGAGTCTGTAAGTGCACTTGGTAGCTCCAGGCTGTGTTCCACAAAGCCATGGCTAGTCTGCACAGAGGGTATGAGTGGGTTCCCCCCTGCTTGTTTATGTACCACATAACAGTGCTGTTGTCTGTTTTTTCTATTAATTGTCCTGGAAGAATGTCGTCCTTGAAGGCTGTCAGAGCATTCTGTACAGATAACATTTCTTTTTGATTGATATGCAGGTGCATTTGACTTGGGTTCCATTTGCCTTGAATGAACTTCCCTGCCAAGTGAGCCCCCATGCATAGTCTGATGCATCTGTTGTTAGGGTTTGGGCGGCAGGGGGTAGAGTGAATGGCAGTCCCTTGTTTAGGTGGCAGGCCTCTGCCCACCAAAGGAACTCTAACTGTAGGCAAGATATGATAGGAATCATTGCTTCTAGATCCTGAGAATGTTGACACCATAGGCTTTTTAGATACCACTGTAGTTTCCTCATATGCAGTCTTGCATACTGAATTAAAAGAATGCAGGAGGCCATGAACCCCAAAGCTTGCAGTACTTGTCTTGCAGATAGCAGGGTCTTTGTGGCCATTAATTTGAAGGAAGTGTACCTACCATAAATGTAGATGTTCGAGTGTATTCACTGTTGCAATCATTACGCTTGGGTTATCCTGCTGGCAGGCTACCAGCAGTCGACCTGAATTCCAAAGTCCTGGTCCAGCGTCGGTTGCTGTCACCTCTTCCCTGACGTCAGTGCGCCAGGTGTATAAAAGATGCAGCCGACGCCATTTTCTTCAGTTTTTCTTGTCCCAGATGTCAGGTGCCCCCAAAAGGGTAGGCTGTAAAAATTATGAGCATAAAAAAAGCATGCACATAACCTTCATCTACAAGCAAATACACCACATAGGTTGTATAGAATAGAGAGGTAGAGATAAGTCCCAGCAAAGAAAAAGGGGGATGGTGGGAGGGTAACCTGGACTGCAACAGTGAATACACTCGAACATCTACATTTATGGTAGGTACACAACTGTACTATGTTCATCGTGTTTCACTGTTGCAGTCATTACACTTGGGTTGAATCCCAAAGCTGAGGTTGGGTGGCTGGGCCTAAACAGAGTTTGGAGTGGCTATGAGGCCCTGCAGAACTGCAGTTGCAAAGCCTGCTCTGGATTTAGAGTAGAGAGGTAAATGGTAGTGCTTTGTAAAAGTGTGCACTGAAGTCCATGTTGCAGCCTCCAAAATATCCTTGATTGGTACTCCTCTGAGGAAGGCTGCTGAAGTAGCTGCTGCTCTGGTATAATGTGGCCTAATGCCCTTGGGCACAGATTTGCCATGTTGTGAATAGCAGAAATGAATGCAGTGGCCTATCCATTTTAAAATAGTCTGCTTTGAAATGGCTTTTCCTTGGGAACCTGCAGCATATGCCACTAAGAGTTGCTCAGTCTTTCTGAAGGCTTTAGTCTTGTCCAAGTAAAAGCGTAACTGTCTGTGTAAGTCCAAAGTATGCAGAAGTCTCTCACCCTTATTCTGTGGGTTTGGATAAATGGTAGGCAAACGTATGGTTTTGTTAAAAGCCACGCTGGACACTACCTTAGGCATAAATGTCGGGTTTGTCCTTAAGAGAAACCCTGTCCTGATGGAAAATAATAAAAGGTTCCACAGCCATTAGTGCCTGTAACTCTGAGACTCTTCTTGCTGAAGTTATTGCTAGGAGAAGAGCGGTTTTCCATGACAAGTATTTTATCTTTGCTGTATTGGCTGGTTCAAAAGGAGGCAGTGTAAGTTTTTCCAAGACAAAGTTGAGGTCCCATGTAGGTACTGGAGCTCTTCTTGGAGGTCTTATGTTTTTGGCCCCTCTGAGAAACTGTCTTAGCAGTGGATGAGAAAAAATAGGTGGGTCCGTATTGTAAAGAGCTGAAATGGCAGAGGCATGGACCTTAAGTGATGAGAAGGATAGGCCTTTGTCCAGCATCTCAGTTAGGTATTGCAAAATCTGAGGAATATTAGGTTCTAGTGAGTCAATTCCCTGTGCTTGGTTCCAAGCACAGAATCTTTTCCATTTTTCTGCATAAGATTTTCTGGTGCTGGGCCTCCTGGCCTCAAAAATAACATTCATAACTGCTTTAGAGAGAGATGTGTTCTGAATGATTACATTATCCGCCATGCAGCCAGATTTAGGGTTCTGAGTTGACTGTGCAAGATCTGATTGTTCTGTTGGGTCAGCAAATGAGGTATTAGATGTAATGTCCAGGCTGGGCCTTGAGACAAGCTCTTTAGGATTGGGTACCAGTGCTGGCGTTGCCAGTCTGGGGCAATCAGTATAATTTTTGGCTTCTCTTGTCTGACCTTTAGGAGTAACTTGGAGAGGAGAGGCAGAGTAGGGAAGGCATACACTGTAAGGGCTTTCCAACTGAATGAAAGGGTGTCCACTTTCCATGCTTGCTTGTGATAAGTCCGAGAGCAGAATCTCTGTAGCTGGCAGTTGTGAGGGGAGGCGAATAGATCTATGTCTGGGCATCCCCATTTCCCTGTTATCATGTTGAAGATTTGTAGATCCAGTTTCCACTCGTGAGGATCCATGAGGTTTCTACTTAGTTCGTCTGCCAAAGTATTTGTCTTTCCTGGCAGGAATTGTGATTGCAGATGTACTTGGTAAGTCAATGCTGTGTTCCACAAAGTCATGGCTTGCCTGCAGAGGGGGTAGGAATGCGTGCCCCCTTGCTTGTTTATATACCACATGACTGTAGTATTGTCCGTCTTTATCAGTAGTTGTCCTGGATGAAGTAGGTCCTTGAAGGCTGTCAGGGCATTTTGTACGGCTAGCATCTCTTTTTGATTGATATGAAGATGCATTTGGTTTGTGGGCCATGTGCCCTGAATACATTTCCCTGCCATGTGCGCCCCCCAGACATAATTCGATGAATCTGTTGTTAGTGTCTGCCTGGCAGTGGGTAAGGTGAATGGCTGTCCCTTATTGTGGTGACAGGCCTGTGCCCACGATAGAAATTTCTGTTGCAGGCAGGGAATAAGAGTAATTACTGTTTCTAGGCTGTGGCAATGTTGAGTCCAAACACTTTTTAGATACCATTGTAGTTTCCTCATATGCAGTCTTGCACACAAGTATGGCTTCGTCAAGGGCAGATCGTGCCTCCTGAACCTGGTGGATTTCTTTGAGACAGTTACTCAGGCTATAGATAAGGGAAAGGAGGTACACACGGCTTACCTTGACCTTGCTAAAGCATTTGACACCATTCCCCACTCAGGTATTATTAATAAACTCACCAGCCTGGGCATAAACCCTTATGTCACAAGATGGATCGCAAACTGGCTCTCAGACAGATCCCATAAAGTAAGAGTAGCGGGATCTATGTCCGAATCCAGACCAGTAACGAGTGGTGTGCCTCAGGGCTCTGTCCTGGGGCCCCTCGTGTTTGGCATATACTTCTCAGAAGTACAGGCAAGCACTGAAGGGCTGTGGCTGACTAAGTTTGTGGATGACTGCAAACTGGGTGCTATAACAGTCTCTCCGGCCGACATGGAGATCCTTCAGAAGGGCCTAAATAAGACTGATGCATGGTGTCAAAGCCATGGTCTCAAGCTAAATGCAAAAAAATGCATAGTAATCCCCTTTGGAAAAAACAGAGTACCCGCAAACTACAACATAGGAGGTAATCCCCTGAAATTTGAAGACAAAATAACGGATCTAGGGACCCAAGTAGATAGTCAGCTTTTCTTTGATAACCATGTTGCCAAAGTGGTTCGAAAATCCTTCTATGTGACCTATCTGATCACGAAAGGGTTCGCATCAAGATCTAAGGATGTAATGGTGCCCCCTCTACTCTTCCCTCATCAGACCCATTATTGAGTACAATGCACCAATTGGAATGTACCTGGCTAGACATCTCCAGCAGCTGGAGAGACCACAGAGATACCTAACCAAGAGGATTACTGGCCTCAAACAGTTGCCCTATGCAGCACGACTGAAAAAGCTAAGACTGTCCTCTGTTGCATACTGCTTTCTCAGAGGCGATCTCTGTCTAACGTACAGAGCCATGTCCAACCCAGAATTGTTGAACATGCTCCATCTTAGCAAAACCAAATCTACTCGAGCTACACGCTCTAGGGATATAAACCTCAACACAACAATGAATAGAACATGCTGGAGGGATAGATTCCCTTTGCAGATACTTCCCTTACTATCGAACAGGGTCCCGATCTACATAAGACAGAGCCCCTCACTATCACTCTTCAAGAGGAAACTTGATGAGTGGATGGGTAACAGGAAGTTCACACCGGGGATCACACCAACAGCACTACTAGATAGGGGCCAAGGGTACTAGCTGCTCGTACAAGGGTCTACGGAACTACTAAAGGGGCGGTGGATACCGCACAACGTGGCTGGGCTAATATATGCCTTCGAGCAGATAGCTCAGTAACAACCTATTAACCTATGAACCTATATGGAATTAGTAGAATGCAGGATGCCATTAGCCCAGAGCCTGCAGAATTTTTCTTGCAGATAACGGGGTCTTTGTTGCCATATCTTTGAAATAAGAAGTCAGATGCCTTTGTTTGTCTGGCGTGAGATAAGCCATCTGGGCAGTTGTATTTAAGCTTGCACCCAGGAATATTATCTCTTGAGAGGGCATTAGTTTTGATTTCTTTTCGTTTACTGTGTACCCTAGGCAAATCAGTAATCTTTTTACAAATGCCAGATGCTGTAGTAGAATATCTTTGTCCTTTGCTTAAATCAGGCAGTTGTCCAAGTAGGGGTATATTTGAATTCCTCTTTGTCTGCAAAATGCAATTACTGGTGCCAGGCATTTTGTGAAGACCCTGGGCGCAGTAGATAAGCCAAAGGGCAGTGCAAAGAATTGGTAGTGCATTGAATCAGCTATGAATCTGAGGTATCTTCTGCAAGACTGTCTGATTGGGACATGCAGGTATGCCTCTGAAGTCCAAAGTTACGAGCCAAGCCTTCTTGTCCAGCATGGACAGAAGCTGCTGTAGAGTCAACATTTTGAATTTTGGGACGTTTCTTAGTTAACTGATCAAGCATAAACTCTTGGTATTGGATCATATGAAACTGACAGTTCAAAGCTCTAGCTGAGAGAGTAGCAGAGGTGTAAACTTTTTTACCCCATCTCTCTAAGGACCTGGATTCCCTTTCAGAAGGGAGAGGGTTTTTTGCTGAGGTCGAAGCTACTGCCTTAGGCCCCTGGGAGATAGTCTCAGGATCTGCAAGGGGAGCCTTGTATAGGTGGTGATGAGTGTCTGGGACCCTGTAAAACCTATCGGTCTTGGCAGGGGCTGGAGGTAAAGTATCAGGAGCAGTGCAAACATCATTAAATGCATCATCCACAACAGGAAGAACTGGAGGTATAGCTAAGGGCCTATGTTGTGGTAAATGTAGAAAGGTCCTAAGCCTTTTTCTTGAATCAGAGAAATCTTGTCCCTGCCATTGGAATTGCTCTCTCATGGCATGTAAGGTTTCCCCAAAGGAAAATTCCTCTGGTGGAGAGGCAGAAGGGATAGATTCTTCAGCATCGGAATCTTCATAAGTAGAAAAAGGAGCCTCTGGATGGTCTGTATTGTCTGAAACATCAGAAGAATCATCTGAGGACACTGGCTCAGGAGGCTCTGCTCTAGGTCTCTTTTCTGGAGGCTGAGAGGCCCTGTCTGGGTGAGATTGGGATCCCCTTATTAAAGAGATGAGATCCTCTGCCAGAGTAAGCATTTGAGAACTGGAACTGGGCCTGTGTGAGGGGGCTTAACAGGCACAGATTTAGCAGATTTGGCTGCTTTAGCCCTGGCAAAGGCCTTTATAGACATGGCTGCAGGAGGCCTAGCAGCACCACGTGCTGGGGTAGAGACATCCAAAGGGATGGTGTCCGATAATTCTAGAGGAACCACATTAATAGGCAAAACTTCAGAGGCCGATTCAACTAGGGTAGCAGGAGCCTCGGTAGTAGTCATGGATTCGCTGAAGATTGACCCGCTTGCTCGGTTTCGCCGAAACCTAGACACTCGGTTTGCTTAACCGTGGTTTCGCCAAACCGGACCGCGAAAGTGTCGGTCTTTTCTTTATCTTAACAATTTGAGAAGTCGAAGGATCCGACGGCATAATGTATGCAAAATCTGAGCCGAAAACTGTTCAGCAACTCCGACTGACGCCTAAGCGTTCGTCGGTTGAAGGAAGCACAGGCTAAACAGGCTGCTACGTCGTGGTCTGGGCCTAAACAAGGAAAGCAGTAAGAGTGGAAATCTTTATGAGGTATTTGTTTCCACAAGTTAAACAGTTATTCACTTTTTCTGACATCGGCTGAGGCAAGAAAGAGTCCCCAACAGGGTACTTAGCTTTTTAGAAGTCTTCGAAGTAGTATTCGGTAGTAGTAATCTCTGGATCTGACCGACCGGCACTTGCGAACAGCTTCTGCTTCGCGCCACGCGGCAAGAAAGACTGAGGAAATGGCGCCGGCTGATGCCTTTATACCCAAGACCAGCAGAGATGACGCCGGGTGAAGTGCGACACCAGCCGAGGCCAGACCCAGACTTTGGAATCCGCCGATCAAGGGCTGCCTGACGACAGGACAACCCATTTGTTAGGACTGCAGATGCATCCTTGAAGGACATCTTGTTTTTGTGCCTCTTGCCACTGATTGCGTGGCAGATTTGGCATACCTTTTGCCTTTGGAAGGGTGTGAAAGTGGAACCTGTAGCCCTGAGAGACTATATTTAAGACCCATTTGTCCTGGGTGACCTTGTGCCAGTTTTGTGAAAAAAGTGCTAGCTTTCCCCCTAAGGGCACTGCCAAAAAATAAGTGCTTGGCATTGCCAGAGGGAAGTCATTGGGACTGTATTCTATAAGACTGTGATTTGTCCTATCCCCTTTGGAGGTAGAATCACCCCAATGTTTGGGCCTGTATGAGCCCTGGGGCTGTTGCCTGCCTCTAGGGTGTCTGAATCTGCCTCTTTGTGGTCTGTCTGACTCGGGAAAGGACCAATTCCTAGAGGGCCAGTTTCTGCAAAATCTGGGTGGCTGCACCTGTAAGAAATCCTTGACTGTCTGCATAGATTTTGCCTTACCCTCCATTTTCTTTAACACCTCCTCTGCCTTAACACCAAACAAAGTATCATGCTGTAATGGAGCATTCAATAATTTTGCTTTAACATGATCAGGCAGATTCTGCTCCTTTAACCAAGCATGCCTTCTAATAACAGAACCTGTAACAGCAGCCCTGCACGAGGCCTCCAGTGAATCATAGCCACATTGCAAAGTATGTTTTCCCACTTGCTCAACTGCATGCAATAAATCCTGCAAATCTTTGTTCTCAGTACATTCAGAATTTATCAACATTTTTTGTTTTAACAAAGACACTAAGTATTGCTGATATTTGAGCATATGAAACTGACAATTTAAAGCCCTTACAGCCAAAGTAGCAGAAGTGTAAACTTTTTTCCATCTGTCCAAAGCCCTAGAATCTCTGTCTGAGGGGACAGGGTATTTGGCAGAAGCAGCCTTGACCCCTTTGTGACACTGTGAGATAGTTTCTGGGTCAGCAGCAGGGTTTTTGTAAAGAAATGTATGGGTGTCTGGAACCCTGTAGTATCTGTCCGGCTTAACAGGGGCAGGAGGTAGAGAGTCTGGAGACAGGCCGGACTCTGAGAAAACATCATCCACTATGTCTAGAACAGGGTGAATTGCAAGAGGTCTGTGCTGTGGAAGTAAAAGACAGTCTCCAAGTCTTTTCTTAGATTTGGAATAACCCTGGCTCTCCCAATGGAAATGCTCTCTCATGGTATGCAGGGTTTCCCCAAAAGAATAGTCCTCAGGAGGAGAAGCTGAAGGAATAGAATCTTCAGCATCAGAATCCTCATAGGGAAGACCAGAATATCCCTGATCAGAAGAGCAATCAGAGTAAATGGAAACTTGATCAGAGGAATCATATTCAGTGTCTTGCCTAGGCCTCTTATCAGGAGGGGGATGGGAACCCCTGATCAGAGTAATTAGGTCTTCGGCCATTTTGAGCATCTGTTTCTTAGGCATAGAAGTCTGTCCTGGAGAATGCTGTAATGGTTTCCTTGTCTTTAAAACTGTTTTATACTTTGTCTTGGATGCTGAAGTACGCTTTATATAAAGTTGTGTAGGTCTGAAGACACCCTCAGAAGCAGATGCCTGCTCAGCGGCTCTGGACCCATCTGAGGGATTAACTTCCGAAGGGCCAATACCTTGAGTATCCAGAGGCCTAGCTGTCTCCACGTTGGAGGCGGCCTGTGGCTCTGAGGTAGCGGGAGTCAGGGGCTGCGAAAGCGCTGCACTGAGCACCGGCGAACCGGCGACTGGCCTAGAACAGGCTTCGTCGTCGGTTTTGGACCTCAAATGCTTGTCCTTGTCTTTATCCTTGCGTTTTTTATGAATTCTGGTCAGTTGTTCCAACGGCATTATGTAGTTAAACCTTCTGCCAAAATAATGAAAAGCAAAATCGTACTGACGCTTAATAGTGCGTTGGTTAAATCTAGCACAAAACCGACAACTAGCAACGTTGTGGTCAGGGCCTAGGCAAGGAATACAGTAAGAGTGGAAATCCTTATGAGGTATTTGCTTCCCACAAAAAATACAATTGTTAAAAACTTTTTCTGACATCGGTCTGGAGCAAGAAAAAAAGTTTCCCCAACGGGGTACTTAGCTTTATTGAAGACTTCGGATCTGAAATTCGATTTCGAAAATCTCAGGAGTCGGCCGACCGGCACTTGCGAACTGCTTTTGCTTCGGGCACCGCGCGGCAAGAAAGACTGAAGAAAATGGCGTCAGCTGCATCTTTTATACCCCTGGCGCTCTGACATCAGGGAAGAGGCGACAGCAACCGACGCCGGACCAGGACTTTGGAATTCAGGCCGACTGCGGGTAGCCTGCCAGCAGGATAACCCAAGTGTAATGACTGCAACAGTGAAACAGAATGAACATCTTGTTTCTCTGGCGTGATGAAAGCCATCTGGGAAGTTGTATTCAAGCTTGCTCCCAAGAATACAATTTGTTGGCAGGGTACAAGATGTGACTTCTTTTTGTTTATGGTGTGCCCCAGAGAAGTTAGCACCTTTTGTACAAAAGCCAGATGATTCAATAGTATGTCCTAGCTTTCTGCCTGAATTAGAATACCGTCCAGGTATGGGTATATTTGAATATTTCTTTGCCTGCAAAATGCAATGACTGCAGCTAGGCACTTTGTGAATACCCTGGGCGCAATAGATAAACCAAAGGGCAGTACAGAGAACTGACAGTGCATGAAGCCTGCTTTGAAGCGTAGGTATCTTCTGCAAGATTTCCTGATTGGGATGTGCAGGTAGGCTTCCTTTAAATCCAGTGATGCCAACCAGGCATCCTTGCCTAGCATAGCAAGCAACTGAAGAGTTGGCATCTTGAATTTTGAGAACACCAAAAAAGTGTTTAGGACAGAGATCCAGGATAGGATGCCAGAAGCTGTCTTTACTGGGCGCCAGGAAAAGTGTCGAGTAGAAACCTTGTCCCCTTTCCTTTTCTGGGACAGTTTGGATAGCCCTTAAACTTAAGAGAGAGAGAACTTGCTTTTGAGTCTCTGCCCACTGATTTGGGGGTAGATCTGGCCAACCGTTTGGAGTTGGTAAGGTGTGGAAGTGGAATCTGTATCCTTAGGAAACTATATTTAAAACCTATTTGTCCAGGGGTAATGAGTTCCCAGTTTTTTGCCTACAGAGTAATCTTTCCGCCTAAAGGAGCAGTCAGTTGAGAAGGGCTTGGAAGTTTTAAAGTTAAGTCATTGAGACAGTTTACCATAGGGGGGAGTCTTACTACTCCCTGCTTTGGAAGTGGGAGCCCCCCACTGCTTAGTCATGTGCGTACATTGGGACTGAAGCTTGGGTGTTCTGCTGGTTCTGGGTTTGGACTGCGTAGGCCTGGAAGAGGCAGGAAAGGCCAGTTCTTAGAGGGTCAATGCCTACTAAATCTTGGAGGCTGTACTTGCAGGAAATCTTTAACAGTTTGCATAGATTTAGCTTTTTCCTCCATATTTTTAAGTACTACTACTGCTTTGTGCCAAACAGGCGGTCCTGGTTTAAGGGAGCAATTTAGCTTTAACATGATTTGGCAATGATTGCTCTTTAAGCCAAGCATACCTTCTAAGTACAGACCCAGTGAAAGCAGCCCTGCAAGATGCCTCTAGTGAATCAAAACCACATTGCAAATTATGTTTTCCAACTTGTTCAGCAGAATGCATTAAATCCTCCAAATCCTTATTTTCAGCACAGTCAGGAATCAACATTTTCTGTTTAAGAACAATAATATGCTGCTGATACTTACATTTGAAAGTGGCAGTTTAAGGCCCTAATGGCCAAAGTTGTAGAAGTGTATACCTTCTTACCTCATATATCCAGCGCTCTGGAATCTCTATCAGCGGGGGTAGGATTTTTGGGAGTAGTAGCCTTAATGCCCTTGGGTCCCTGTGAAATGGTCTCAGGATCTGCAGTAGGATTTTTAAAGAGGAACTTGTGAGCGTCAGGAACCCTGTAATATCTATCTGGTCTACTGGGAGCAAGAAGTAAGGAGTCAGTGGCCAAACTGGATTCCGAAAAGGCATCATCAACAATGTCAAGTACAGGGGGATAGCTAAAGGCCTGTGTTGGGGCAGGAGTAAGAAATCCCTGAGCCTCTTTTTAGAATCAGTGTCATCCTGGCTTTCCCAGTGAAAATGCTCCCTAAGAATATGCAAGGTTTCACCAAAAGAGAAATCCTCTGGAGGGGAAGCAGAGGGAATAGAGTCCTCTGCATCACAATCCTAATAGGTAGATAAGGGTAAATCCTGGTCATCAGAGGAAACAGAAAATTAAGAGTCCTGATCAGAAGAATCATAAGCAAATTCAGTCCTAGGTCTCTTAGAGGGGGGAAGGATGGCATCCCCTGATTAAAGTAATAAGGCCTTCAGCCATTCTTATTTGTTTTTTAGGCATAGAGGCCTGACCATGCGGTCTGGGTGTCAGTTTTCTAGGCATGGGTTGAGCTTTAGGCCTTGAAGAAGAAGATGGCATTGGTTTAATATGCAAATCAGTAGGCCTGAATACACCCTCAGAAGCCAGTGCCTGCACAGCGGCTCCGGACCTATCCAAGGTAAAGACATCTTGCAGGTTCCACAGTTGAAGCATCTCATGGTATACCAGACTCAATGGGTCTCAGTAGAGGCCTGAGAATCTGAGGTAGCGGGCATCAGGGGCTGCAAAACCACCTCACTGAGTACCGGCAAACTGGCAACTAGCTTAGGAGAAGCGTCATCAGCACCTTTTGACCTAGGCGGCCTGTCACTGTCTTTATCTTTGCATTTTTTCAAAATGTTGGTGGTCAGGTGGCTTACCGAAGCCATATTTGTAGCTGGCAGGGTGGTGGTCGGCCTTGGTCTGGCATCAGTTGTCTGGAAAACCTCCTCGGAAGCCGGTGCCTGCATAGCGGCTCTGGACCTAATCGCGGGGCTAACAAATGAAATAGCAGCAGATGTAGACTGTTCTGGCAGCATACCAGACTTCAAATGGGTCTCAGTAGAGGCCCGTGAAGAAATAGCATCTGGCATCAGGGGCTGTGTAGGCGCCTCACTGAATTATGGTGTACTGATGACTGGCTTCAAGGAGTCGTTGTCCGAAGGCCTAGTCTTATGTGGTCTGTCCCTTTCTTTATCTTTTCTTTTTTTGGGAATATCCACTGAATGCTGTCAGACGGATGTCATTTTGTATTGCGCAGACCTGTCTTTGAAATGTCTAGCTACAATTTCTGCTCTATGGTGAATGGTCCTAGAGTTAAAGAGGTCGCAGAACCAACACCCAGGGATGTCGTGGTCTGGGCTTAAACAGGTTACACAGAGGTTATGGAAGTCTTGGTGTGATATTCGTTTTCCACAGTAAAGACAATTACTTACTTTTTCGGACATCGGTTGGTGAAAGAACGGGGTACTTAGCTTTAGTCATTTTTCAAGTTCACTCTGGCAACAGCCGACCGACGCACATGCAAACTGCTTCTGCTTTGGGCTCCACGGCAAGAAAGACTGATGTAACAGTGTCGGCTGCCCTGCTTTATACCACTGACGATCTGACGTCAGTCTCAGGCAACCGCAGCCGATGCAGGAGGAAGGATCTTTACTCTAGTATTTGGGCCGACCGAGGACTACCCAGCAGGGATAACCCATAAGTGATGACTGCAACAGTGAAACACGAAGAGCATCTGCCATTATCCCACTGTAGTCCGATGGCAGAAACTGTATAAATAATTAGCAGGGAGTATGTGAGAGGGTGTGCGCAAAGAGGCTTGCCCCCCTTCAAAAGCAGAGTTTAGGTTGTCCCCTCACCCTGATGCTTTTCGAGTATCTGTGCTGGAGGAGTTGTAATTCAATATTTTTTTTGATAAAGCAACATTCACCCGTGTTTTATATATATATATATATATATATATACGCACACACACACACACACACTACCTAAAAGAGAAGTGCCACAATTAATCTAAAGTACAAACAACTGAATCACATTGCTTTCCGACCACAGAAATTACGATGCAAATTAGTGCAGATCAGTATTTGTGCCTTGCTTATGCCTGGTGTTATGTTGTAGCATTCTCTGTAACTATAGAACTTTGCATTTATGCACCTGCAGTGACATACTGTGTGAGGAGTTATCTCTTTTCTCTGCAGTTGTGCAGCTCTGGAGTTAGCGTATTTAATTAAGGGAGTATAAGGAGTGGGGCTTGCCCACTGTATAAAAAAAAAGAAAAACTGGAGAAGTTTTTATTATATATGAAGTTTTAGATGTAGTGTAATTTGACTAAGTGTATTTTGTCACTGTTGAATGCAAAAATGGGGTGAGGATGGATAGATGCAGAAGATGAATATTTTAGGTAATTTGTGATTAGAAAATGTCTTAGCTAAATTAAGAACTCACAAACATCTAAACTAAACCTTTTCCAGTCAGAGCACAAATACCCACCAAACACTCAGATCCAATTTTCTTAAATGGTGGCAGTGTTACAGAAGGGCTTTTGAAAGGTAAGGAGTAAGATTTGGGTTAGCAGGTATTAGTAAAGTGGAGAGGGTGGCAAAGTTAACCATAACCTAACTCCTGCCCCTAACCCTACACATTACATTACGGGGAGAACCATTCCATGACAGTAACACTGCCAAGATGACTATCTTGATTTTGTAGATGTGATGTATGATGCAAGGTATTTTCAGTTGGAGAGAATTATTAGTCATTTTGTGATTCACTACTATGGGTTTTCAATGTTTTGTGCTTTCAGTGTTTTTATTTTCAGCTTTCAAAGTTCATAACACACACACACACTACATTTCTCATACCTATGTTTTGTCTTATCCAATTTTAAAATGTAAAGATCTGTACATTCTATGTAACTATTGTAATTTTAAAACTACCTAATTATCTAACTATGCTAAGTTTTGTATTACCTATGAAAATGTGCATGCTATATATTCACCTTATACTTACTTGCTTGTTTGATTTTTGGAGCTTTTCTCCCCAGGCCTCCGCAGGAAATGGACAAGTATCCAGTTGGACTTTCCCAGTCAACAAATGTAAAATAAAAAAAATTCTATGTAAATTAATATTTCATAAAAATGTCAATAAATTGATCCTGAAACAATCAAACATTTGAAATCTAAAATCCTGCACCACCACAGTCCCTTGTAAATATAATGGTAGTATATATTTATATATATACATATATGTATATATATATATATATATATATATGTATGTATATATATATATATATATATATATATATATATGTATGTATATATACATATAACGTATATATATATATATATATATATATATCTATACACATACATGTATATGCACCCACACACACATTTATATATATATATATATATATATATATATATATATATATATATATATATATATACATATATATCCATATATATTAAACTCTGAAATCACCCTACAGTGGGGAAAAGGCAAATCCCCCAACCCCAGCTATTCTGCTATCTTAGAAAAAAAAGTCAGCAATTTTGTGAAGAACGGACTTTCAATCAGCTGAACAAGCTTTAAAACCATTCAACCAATAAACTAATAAATATCACTGAAATGTTAGGAACCCACATACATACAGATTATATTATATATTTAATTTACACTTGTTGAGTGGTGAAGTCCAGCTGGGCACAAAGGCCTCTTTTCAGCAGAGGCTCTGCGAGAAAAACTAAAAACTCTAGTACATGCAGTACAACGAAAACCTTAAGTTATACATCATCAACAATGTCAGGCAGAAAAAGTTTTACGATGTCAAAATATATACAAAGTACAGTTTTGTACCTACCATAAATATAGATGTCCGAGAGGAATGCATCTGCAGTCTTTACAAATGGGTTGTCCTGTCGTCAGGCAGCCCTTCGGTCGGCCGGATTCCAAAGTCTGGGTCTGGCTTCGGCTGGTGTCGCACTTCACCCGACGTCATTGCGGCAGTTCTTCGGGTATAAAGGCATCAGCCGACGCCATTTTCCTCAGTGTTTCTTGCCCCAGATGCCAGGTGCCCTCTTGGATGGCTAAATTTGGATAAATGCCAAAGTTTCCAAATAGTAGAGAGCAAACACACAAAATAAACATGTATGTACAAATATACAAACAAATACACCATAATAGATCCCCCCCAAGCTAGCTGAAGATTGGTAAGTACCCTAGGAGTACCTCAGAGGGGAAGGAGGGTGGGTAATCCTGACTGCAGATGCATTCCTCTCGGACATCTACATTTATGGTAGGTACAAAACTGTACTATGTCCTTCAAGGATGCATCTGCAGTCTTTACAAATGGGTAGAATACCATAGCTAAACTAGGGGAGGAGGAAATGAGAATAGATTATGGTGTAGTCAGGATCCCTTGCAAAACAGCAGTGGCAAAACCAGCACGGGATCTAGAGTATAGGGGTAAGTTATAATGCTTGGCAAATGTATGCACGGAGGTCCAAGTAGCAGCCTCTATAATGTCCTTGGTAGCCACTCCTCGTAAGAAAGCTGTGGTAGTGGCTGTAGCCCTTGTGGAGTGAGGCCTGATATTCTCTGGAGTTTTCTTTCCATGGTAGGAGTAACAAAATCTAATGCAATTTTCCTATTCATTTGGAGATTGTCTGTTTAGAAATTGGTTTTCCTTCTATTCCTGTTGCATATGCTACCAGAAGCTGGTCAGTTTTTCTATTGTTTTTTGTCCTGTCCAGGTAGTAGCGTAACTGTCTGTGTATATCCAAGGTATGTAAGAGCTTTTCTCCCCTGTTCTGTGGATTGGGGAAGAATGCAGGAAGGTGGATAGCCTGATTTAAAGAGACTCTGGATACCACCTTAGGCATAAATGTAGGATTTGTTCTCATGGACACTCTATCTTGATGGAAGATCAGGAAGGGTTGTACTGCCATTAATGCCTGTAGTTCAGAGACCCTTCTTGCTGAAGTTATTGCCAGCAGGAAAGCAGTCTTCCAGGATAAGTATTGCAATTCTGATGTAGCTGCTGGTTCGAAAGGAGGTAGAGTCAGTTTTTCTAGCACAAAGTTCAAGTCCCATGCTGGCAATGGAGGTTTCCTGGGAGGTTTTACAATTTAATTCCTCTCAGAAACTGTCTGAGCAGAGGATGAGAAGACAGGAGGATCCAAGCTGTATTCTGCTGAAATAGCTGATGCATGTATCTTGATGGAGGAATAGGACAGGCCTGTATGGAAGAGCTCCGCCAAGTACTCCAGGATGTTGGCTATGTTTACCAGTGTCACATCTTGCCCCTTTGCAGTACTCCAGATGAGATATCTTTTCCATTTTGCTGCATAATTCTTTCTTGTTGAAGGTCTACGAGCCTCCAGGATTATGTCTTTAACCCTTTGGGATAAATTTGGGTTAATTGCTGCTATGTAATGTTCCAGGCAGTTAGCTGCAGAGTTTTTAGGTTTGGATGCAGAATGTTGTAGTTGTTCTGTGTCAGCAGTAATGGGATCAGGGCAGTGTCCATATTTGTTCCCGGACATGCTCCTCAGCAGTGGATACCAATGTTGTCTTGGCCAGTCTGGGGCTATCAGAATGATCCTCGGACGTTCCTCTTTGATCTTGAGAAGCACCTTGTGCATCAAAGGAAGTGGTGGAAATGCGTATGCTGTCAGGCTTTTCCAACTGAAGGATAGGGAGTCCACCTTCCAAGCAAGTGGGTGGTAAGTCCTTGTGCAGAATTTCTTCAACTGGTGATTGAATGGGGATGCAAACAAGTCTATCTGTGGTAATCCCCATTCTCTTGTGATGGTTTTGAAAATATCCGGATGCAGCATCCATTCGTGGGCATCTGTTGTAGTTCTGCTTAATATGTCTGCTAGAATGTTTTCCTTCCCTGGTACATAAATTGCCTGTAACTGAATGTTGTAGCTCAGAGCCACATCCCATAGGTCCAGTGCCAGCCGGCATAGAGGGTATGAGTGTGTGCCTCCCTGTTTGTTGATGTACCACATAACTGTGGTGTTGTCTGTCCTTATCATCAACTGGCCTTCTTGGAGAAGAGGTCTGAAAGCCTGGATTGCCAATTTTACTGCCATCATTTCTTTTAGATTTATGTGCAGATGCAGCTGGTCTTGAGTCCATAGGCCTTGAATGCACTTGCCCATCATGTGTGCCCCCAACCGAGGTCTGAGGCATCTGTCGTGATGGTTTGTCTTGGTTGACTTTTGCAAAAGGGCAGTCCTGTGTTTGATTGACAGGCCTGAGCCCACCATAAGAACTCTTGCTTCAGGCATGGGATCATTGGAATTTTGGTTTCTAGGCTGTGCTTGTGCTGAGACCACAAATTCTTTAGGTACCACTGTAGCTTTCTCATATGAAGCCTGGCATGAGGGACCAGTATTATGCAGGATGCCATGAAGCCTAGAGCTTGTAGCACTTTTCTTGCAGTTAGATGGCTCTGCTTTGTTAATGCCAAGAAGTAGAGAGGAAGTTGCTCTTTCTTTTCTGCAGTTATAAATGCCATTTGTTTTGATGTGTCCAGTTCTGCACCCAGAAAGGTTATTCTTTGGGATGGAATCAGCCTTGACTTTTTTGTTTTGACTGTATATCCCAGGGCTTGCAGCAGGTAGACGACTCTTTGTAAGTCTTCTGTTAGTTTGTTTTTGTTGTCCGCTTGTATCAGGCAGTCGTCCAGGTAGGGATAGATTTGAATTCCCTGAAGTCTGCAATGAGCGATTACTGATGCCAGGCATTTCGTGAACACTCTGGGCGCAGTAGATAAGCCAAAGGGCAATGCTGAGAATTGATAATGCTCTGATCCTGCAAGAAATCTGAGGTATCTTCTGCAAATTGTTCTTATGAGGACGTGCAGGTATGCCTCCTTGAGATCTAGAGTTACCAGCCAAGACTCCTTGCCCAGCATGGGAAGAAGCTGCTGTAGGGTCAGCATTTTGAATTTTGGAACAATGAGGAATGTGTTTAAAGCGGACAGGTCTAGAATAGGCCTCCATTTGTTTTCTTTTCTTGGTACCAGGAAGAGCCTGGAGTAAAATCCCTTCCCTTGCTCCATTAATGGTACCTTTTCCACAGCTCGCATTCTTAATAATTGAGATATTTGTTTTAGAGCTTCTGTCCTTTGAGAAGGTGGTAGGTTTGGCATTCCTCTCTTTCCTGGTAGAGTATGGAAATGGAACCTGTAACCTTTGTCTATAGTCTGCAAAATCCATTTTTCTCTTGTAATGCAGTGCCAGTTTCTTGAAAATAATGGTAGCTTTCCGCCTAAGGGTGCTTCTAGTTGTTCCCTGGTAGGCGGTGCCACCGCCAAGTCACTGTGATTGAGTTGTTGTAGTGGTGGTGGCTGTATCCGTGCCTCGTTGGTTGTTACCCTGCCACTGGCGACCCCTGTAGGCACCCCTGGATTGGTTTCTGCCTGTAGAGCGCCTATTCCTGCCTCTTTGTGTCTTAGAGGAGTCCGGAAAGGACCAATTCTTGGAGGGCCAATTCCTGCTAAACCTTGGAGGTTGAACTTGTAAGAAATCTTTTACTGTTTGCACAGATTTTGCTTTCTCTTCCATCTTTTTAGTACCTGCTGTGCGGGGCACCAAATAAATTGACCTTGTCCATAGGTGCATCCAAAAGCTTAGATTTGACATGGTCTGGTAATGCCTGTTCTTTCAACCATGCATGCCTCCTGATAACTGTGCCAGTCATGGCCGATCTAAAGGAAGCCTCCAGTGCATCATAGCCACATTTTAAAGAATGGTTACTAACCTGCTGTATGTTATGTAACATTTCTTGAACATACTTTTTATCTAAAGATTCTTCAGAGGACAGCTTTTTAGTCAACTGGTCAAGCATAAAATCTTGATATTGAATCATATGAAATTGGCAGTTCAAAGCTCTAGCTGACAAAGTAGCAGAGGTGTATACTTTTTTACCCCATCTCTCTAAGGACCTGGAATTCCTTTCAGAGGGGAGGGGGTTTTTAGAAGAAGTAGCTGCTACAGCTTTAGGGCCCTGGGAGATAGTCTCTGGATCTGCAAAAGGGGCCTTATATAAGTGGTGATGAGTGTCCGGGACCCTGTAGTACCTATCGGGCTTAGCAGGAGCCGGAGGTAAAGTATCAGGAGCAGTGCAAGCATCATTAAATGCATCATCAACAACAGATAGAACTGGAGGAATAGCTAAAGGCCTATGCTGTGGCAAGTGTAGAAAGGTCCTAAGCCTTTTTCTAGAGTCTGAGAAATCTTGGCCCTGCCACTGGAATTGTTCCCTCATAGCATGCAAGGTTTCCCCAAAGGAAAATTCCTCAGGAGGAGAGGCTGAAGGGATGGATTCCTCAGAATCAGAGTCTTCGTAAGGAGAATAAGAAGCCTCAGGAGGGTCTGTATGTTCTGAGTCATCAGAGGAATCATCTGTGGCTACTGGTTCAGAGGGCTCTGCTCTAGGCCTCTTTTCTGGAGGAGGGAGAGAGGCCCTGTCTGGATGCGGCTGGGCTCCACGGATTAAAGAGATGAGATCCTCTGCCAAAGAAAGCATATGGGAGCTGGTGCTGGGCCTGTGAGAGGGGGGCTTGGCAGGCACAGGTTTTGATGCTTTGGCTGCTTTAGCCCTGGCAAAGGCCTTAATAGACATAGCTGGAGGAGGCCTAGCAGCTCCACGTGCAGGGGTAGAAATATCTAGGGGAATGGTGTCTGATAAATCCTGTGAAATCGCAACAGAAGGTTGGATTTCAGAAGCCGTTTCTACCAGGATAGAAGAGGCCTCGGTAGAAGGCAAGTTATCAGCTGAAGAAAGAACCGCTTGCTCGGTTTCGGCCGAAACCGAGACACTCGTGGTTTGCTTAACCGCGGTGGACCGCGAGTGTCGGTCCTTTTCTTTGCACTTTTTGGTTATTTGCATAGTCGGAGGATCCAACGGCATAATGTAGGCAAAATCGGAGCCGAAAATCTGCTCAGCAAAGTCCGAGCGACGTCTAAGCGTCCGTCGGTTAAAAGAAGCACAGGCTAGACAAGCTGCTACGTCGTGGTCTGGGCCTAAACAATGTATGCAATAGGAGTGGAAATCTTTATGAGGTATTTGTTTCCCACAAGATAAACAGTTATTAACTTTCTCTGACATCGGCTGAGGCAAGAAAGAGTCCCCAACGGGTACTTAGCTTTATAGAAGTCTTCGAAGTAGTATTCGGTAGTAGTAATCTCTGGATCTGACCGACCGGCACTTGCGAACAGCTTCTGCTTCGGGCGCCACGCGGCAAGAAAGACTGAGGAAAATGGCTTCGGCTGATGCCTTTATACCCGAAGAACTGCCGCAATGACGTCGGGTGAAGTGCGACACCAGCCGAAGCCAGACCCAGACTTTGGAATCCGGCCGACCGAAGGGCTGCCTGACGACAGGACAACCCATTTGTAAAGACTGCAGATGCATCCTTGAAGGACATCTGTAACTATACATACAGTAATAAGGATTTTATATTAAAAATGCAGCGGTCATGCATATCTTTATGAGGTATCTGGCACTCGCACTGACATTTTCCCGTTTTTGCTGACATCGGCTAAAGTTTACTACAACAAACCAAGCTTTAGCTAGAAGTGAAAGAAGAAAACCCCCCAACGGGGTACTTAGTTTTTAGACATCTTGTGGTGAAGGAGCGAAGTACACAACGTGACGGTTGTCTGTGACTGAAAAGTTCTGAGGTCTGTGCATGCAGACGTCACATTTAAGGTCCCTGGTTTATGGTCCTACATGTGACATAGGTTCATACTAGGCTATCTGCCCAAGGACATTTATAAGCCTAGCCCATAGTTATGTGGCTTTCGCCACCCCTTTAGTTTGAATAAAAACTATGCCTATCATTTTGCTGTGCCTCTGTCAAGCAGTGACACTGAAGTAATCCCTGGGGTATATCTGCAATCTCCCATCCATTGGTCAAGATTCCTCTTGAACAAGGCCAGAGAGGTGCTCTGCCTCACATGTACCGGGATTTTGTTCCACAGCATAGGGAGTCTCTGGGTGATGAATCTGTCCCTCCAGCACGTTCTATTTATAACCGTGTCAAGGTTTAAGTCTCCGCCTTGTGGTTCTGAGGGATCTAGATTTTTGAGGTGAAGCATATTCATCAAATCTGGGTTTGACATGGCCTTATATGTCAGGCACAGGTCACCTCTGAGCAAGCGGTATGAGACTGAATAGAGCTGGAGTTCTTTCAGTCGGGCAGCATAAGACATATTTTTGAGACCCTTTATCCTTTTGGTGAGGAACTTTTGGGGCCTTTCAAGCTGCAGCAGGTGTCGGGTCAGATACATTCAGAACGGGGCATTGTACTCAATCATAGGTCTAATGAGTGATGAGTACAGGGGGACGATGACCTCCCTTGATCTAGATGTGAATCCCTTCATGATCAGGTGGGCGATATAGAAGGTTTTCCTAACTACTTTAGCAACATGAGTGTCAAGCGAAGGCTACTGTCAACCTGGGTCCCCAGATCCCTGATGACTTTTTCTGTGCTCAGTGGATTGCCACCTATATGGTAGCTAGGGGTAACCTTGTTTTTCCCGAAGGGTATGACTATGCATTTGGCGTTTAACTTCAGGCCATGGCTCTGGCACCAGTTATCTGTTTCTGTGAGGCCCTTCTGGAGGATATCTGTGTCAGATGTGTTTTCGACTATGGCGCCCAGTTTGCAGTCATCTGCAAACTTTGTCAGCCATAACCCTCCTGTGTTTGCTTGTACTTCAGAAAAGTAGATGCCGAACAAGAGTGGACCCAGGACTGAGCCCTGTGGGACACCACTTGTGACAGGCTTTGAGTCTGGCATGGCTCCAGCAACTCTGACCCTGTGGGTTCTGTCACTTAGCCAGTTTGCAACCCATCTTGTGATGTATGGGTTTACATTCAAGCTGATGAGTTTTTCGATGATACCTGAGTGGGGTATTGTGTCAAGGCCTTTGCCAGGTCGAGGTAGGCTGTATGGACTGCCTTTCCCTCATCAATGGCCTTGGTGACAGTCTCGAAAAAGTCAACCAAGTTTAAGAGGCAGGATCTGCCTTTGACAAAGCCAAACTGGGTTGGATCCAAAGTCTGCAAGTTCCCTATGTCTTTATTTATGAGTTCCATTATGATCCTCTCCATGGCTTTGCAGATAAGGCTTGTCAAGCTAATGGGGCGGTAATTTCCAGGGTCTGTGGAGGCACCGCCCTTATGAAGTGGGACCACAGTCGCCGTCGCCACTCCTTGGACGTATCCTGAGGTGAGGCTAAGATTAAACAGCTGTCCTAACTGTGGGTTTAATTCCTCGTTGAGTTTGTGAAGCACACAGCCGGGGACACCATCCGTCCCATGGATGCTGTGTTTTTGCCTTAGTGAGGGCAGTTCTCACCTGGGCGTTGGAGATGTTTGGGGCTACAATCCTCTGGAATAGATATCTCTCCTTTGGGGAGGGGAAGTTTGCACTGAACCTGTCAGCCAGTATGTTGGCAATGTGTGTAGGTTCAGTAATTTTCACATCATTTTGAACTAATTCTGAGCATATCTGGGAGTTTCCTCCTAGGTTTCTAACATAGCTAAAGAAGGCCTTATGATTCTCTTTAGAGTCCTTGGCGATTTTTCTCTCAAAATTTGCCTTGGATGGTTTTATGAGAGCTCTTAGTTTTTTACTTATAATGATCAAAGGTGTCTTACCTTTCAAGGATTTTGCTCTATCTTGTAGTAGCTTCCTCCTTTTGTTGTAGAGCTTGTTTATGGCTGGGGTCCACCAGACTGGACGCTTGCCTTTGGTACAGAGAGTCTTAGTTTTGTTTGGGATTGCCTGATCCATGCAGTCCTGTAGGTGCTGGTAGAAGGCATTTGTAAGTGATTCAGCGGTTTGAGTAATGTTTACCACTGGCTCAGGGGCCTTAAAGGAGACCACACTAGTTTTTAGAAGTGTGAAATCGGCTTTTGAGAAGTTTTTCACTGTCGTCTTTTTTGTTTCAGGTGGGGGCGGGATGAGGACCTCCAGCGAGATTAGTTTATGATCTGATCTCACCAGTGAGGGGTATACTTCCGGTGTTGAACATTTTGATCCCATGTTCGTGATGATGAGATCAAGTATGTTTTCTCCTCTTGTGGGGATGGTGACTAGTTGTTCCATGGCATTTGAGTTTATGAACTCCAGGAATCTTTGGGTTAGAGTGTTCGGGCTTGAATAGTGTTCCCAGTCTATATTAGGGTAGTTGAAGTCACCTAGTATGATGGTGTTTGGAGATGCATTTATCCCCTCCAATGTTTTCAGGAAGGCCATGTGAGGTTCCTGAGTTTGAGAGGGTGGCCTGTAACATGCTACAAATTGCAGAGCAGTCTTGCCTATGGTTAATTGCACCTGGATGGTCTCCGATGCATCGTGCGTTGCCACCAACCTTGAGGTGTAGGTGTCCTTTATGAATATGGACACCCCCCCTCCTTTCTTGGTGTTGTCCGGATTTTGGGGCGAAGCGTGATATGAGGTGAAACCTGTTAGTGCTGGGGTGCTCTCAGGAGTCTTGAACCAGGTTTCTGTCACAGTACAGACATCAATGTTCTCCATATTGAGAAGGGCCTCGAGTGCGTGCATCTTGAGATTGAGACTTCTGGCATTGAGCAGCATTACCCTTAGTTTTTTTTCCTTTTTGGTGTTCTAGGGTGGTAGGTTTAGAATTTGAGCCTTGCCTAAAAAAGGCACTATGGGGGTGGCAAGAGCCTTTGCCAATATCCGAAGCCCAGGGTGACAGGTGCAAGCCGTCCCTTGGCAGCGTGGCTTGTCCAGCATGTCATCCCAGGCAGACAGACATTGATCCCTTTGAATGACACCAGAATTTAAGCCAATTATTAAAGCTGATCATCTTATCACTGTATTGTGGCATCATTCTAGGTGAAGGTAGGATACTGCTCAAGGTCAGGGTCATACCTGCCTGGGCTACATAATCAGAGAGCTCCTCGATGTCCCTTTCATGTAGTCCAAGGAGGTGCCTCAGGTCGTTGACACCAGCGTGGACAATGACTGAGTCGCTTGTACCTGCTGTTGAGAGACCTGAGTGCTTGCGTTATGTGGCGGATTCTAGCCCGACAGGCAGCTTACTGTGACCTTCTCTTTACTCTGTCTGGTGAGCGGGACGTCAGTGTGTCTGACTATGGAATCACCAATGACAAGTGTGTCTGGCATTTTGTTTGGCCTTAAGGGCTGTGACTGTTTGACACTCTGACTGTGTGGTCTATGTGTTGCATGTGTTGGGTCGTGAGGTGGTAGTTGTTTGGGTGTCTGCTTTGGTGGCCTCTGCTGTTTTGGTAAATTTTTGATCAGAGCCTCCGAGTATGTCTTTGTGTGAGTATGTGTATGATTTGAAGTTGTGATGGTACCATGTGTGACTGGGTATGTATTGTGTGTGCCCACTCAACAACAGTCAAGCTGAAGCTTTTGTACAGGAGCCGACGTTCGGGTCATCTGAGGCGGGACATCCCACACCAAGAATACTGCAACATAGGAATAGGACATCTATACATACAGAAATAAGGGTTTTATACTATCTATACAGATAAAGTAAGAAATAGCTATGCAACAGGGCATATGTCAATACAGAGTACCAAGTCATTTAGAAAGGGTGGACAGCAAAAGGATAACTGAGATATAAATGAAACCAGAAGTAAAAAACAGTTAAGACAAGAAATGGCAGAAGGTGGGGCTGGTGAAAACTAAGGGACAGATGGTCAAGTAGAGGACAGTAGATGTATAGTATAAGAGGAGGAAGAAAGTGGAGATGTTATCCTGGAGAAGTACAGCTTACAGAGCCATGATGTTGAGAGTGCTCTTTGATGTGTTTTGAATGTCTGCGGGTTTTCAAGAAGCCTGATCTTTTACAGTCTGCATAGACTTAGCTTTGTCTTCCATCTTTTTCAAAACTTCTTCTGCCTTATTACCAAATAGACTGTCCTGTTGTAAAGGAGCATCCAACAATTTTGCTTTAACATGATCCAGCAGATTTTGCTCCTTGAGCCAAGCATGCCTTCTTATCACCGATCCAGTTACAGCGACCCTGCAAGAGGCCTGCAAGGAATCAAAACCACATTGCAAAGTATGCTTTCCAACTTGTTTAGCTGAATGCAATAAATCCTGTAACTCTATTTTCCACACAGTCAGAAATCAACATAATTTTCTGTTTAAGTAAGTCAATGACATGTTGCTGATATTTAAGCATATGAAATTGACAGTTTAAAGCCCTGATTGCCAAGGTTGCAAACGTGTAAACATTCTTACTCCGTCTATCCAGCACCCTGGAGTCATCAGAAGGGGTAGGATTTTTAGCAGTAGAAGCCTTAACACCCTTGGGACCCTGAGAAATGGTTTCAGGGTTAGCAGTAGGGTTTTTAAAAAGGAATTTGTGGGTGTCAGGAACCCTGTAATATCTGTCTGGCTTACTAGGAGCCGGAGGCAGGGAATTAGGAGCCATGCTGGATTCTGAGAAATCATCATCAACACTGTCTAGAATAGGAGGTATAGCCAAAGGCCTATGCTGAGGAAGAAGGAAATCCCTAAACCTCTTTTTGGATTCTGAAAAATCCTGACTCTCCCAATGAAAATGTTCCCTTAAGGTATGCAATGCTTCTCCAAAAGAAGAATCCTCAGGAGGAGAATCAGAAGGGATGGATTCTTCTGCATCAGAGTCCTCATAAGGTGGAATAGATAATTCCTGATCAGAAGAGGAATCAGAAAAAATGGAAACCTGAACTGAAGATTCATAATCAGTGCCTTGCCTAGACCTCTTAGCAGGAGGGGGTTGGGAACCCCTGATCAAGGTAATTAAATCCTCAGCCATTTTAATCATTTGTTTTTTACGCATAGAGGCCTTTGCACGTGGCCCAAGCGTCAGTTTTATAGACATAAAAGTTGATTTTGGCCTAGGTTTTGAAGATGGCGTCGGTTTAATATACAAATCTTTAGGCCTGAAAACATCCTCAGAAGCCAGTGCCTGCTCAGCGGCTCTGGACCCATCTAAGGTAGAGACATCCGCGGGTTCAATACTTATGTCTTGTGGCATACCGGGCTCCGAATGGGTCCCAGTAGAGGCCTGCGAATCAAAAGTAGCGGGTATCAGGGGCTACAAAAGCACCTCACTGAGTACCGGCAAACCGGTGACTGGCTTAGGAGAAGCTTCACTGTCAGTTTTGGACCTCAACGGTCTGTCTTGGTCTTTTTCTTTGCGTTTTTTGTGTATTCCGGTAGTCGGACTGCTAACCAACGACATTTCTGGATAGTTAAATCTTGAGCCAAAATATTTAGACGCAAAAATATACTGACGCTTAATAGTGCATTGGTTAAATTTAGCACAAAACCGACAGCAAGGCACGTGGTCAGGGCCTGGGCAATCAATACAGTACAAATGAAAATCCTTATGAGGTATTTGTTTCCCACAAGTAATACAATTATTAACCTTTACTGACATCGGCAAGGAGCAAGAAAAAGTTTACCCAATGGGGTACTTAGCTTTAGGTTGAAGACTTCGGTTCTGAAACTCGAAAACGAAAATTTCAGGAGTCAGCCGACCAGCACTTGCAAACTGTTTCTCCTTCGGGCACTGCACAGCAAGAAAGACTGATGAAAACGGCATCGGCTGCATGCTTTATACCCCTGACGTCATGGAAGAAGGGACAGCAACTGACGCAGGACCCAAGACTTTGTTAATCAGGCCGACTGAGGGCAACCTGCAAGCAGATTACCCATATGTAATGACTGCAACAGTGAAACACAAAGAACATCTGCTGGCAATGGAGCTGTAAAGGGGTTTAGATCCCTCTGAGAAGCCCAGATAGAAAAATGCTTCCATTTACTACTGTAAACTGTTCTGGTAGATGACTTATGGGCTGCCACCAGAATAGACTTAACGGGGGAAGAAAGTCTGGGAGTTCTGGCAATCAATGGAACTGGAGCAGCCAAGCAGTGAGTTTTAAACTGCCCAGGTCTGGAAGAGGAATCCCCAAAGGGTACGAAATAAGATCTGGAATCACATCCATGACCCAAGGAGGAGCTACAAGATGAGACCTCAGACAGGGAAACCAGATCTGGCGAGGCCAGAATGGGGCAATGAGGATGACTCTGCTCCCCAACCAACGAGCCTTCTGTAAAAACTTTGTCATGAGGGGTAACGAGGGATATGCATAAAGAAGACCGGGAGGCCAAGCATGGACCACTGCGTCTCTGGGGGAATCCCCCAGAGAGGGGATCAGAGCGAAGAACTCGCTGCAGTTCACGTTGGAAGGAAATGCGAAGAGATTGCAGCAAGGCCAACCCCACTCGAGAAAGATCTGCTTGGCTACACAAGGATTCAGAGACCACTTGTAAGGCATTGGGAAAGTTCTGTTCAATTTGTCCGCTAGTATGTTGGACTGACCCAGAATGTGCATTGCTATCAGAAAACAGTTGGTAGAGATTGCCCATTCCCACACTCTCATAGCCTCTCAACAAAGGGGGTAGGATCTGGTTCCTCCCTGTTTGTTGATGTACCAGACCACTGACATGTCTGTCTGAATCGCAACAGTTCCCAGAGGAAGAAAGGCATGAAGGGCCTGCAACGCTAATAAGACCTCCCTCATCTCCAGAACACTGATATGCAGACTGGTCTCGTTTAGGGGCCATGTGTCTTGGACTGCCCTGCCCGAGCAATGCCCCCCCCCCCCCAGTCGGGAGGCATCCGTGGTCACCGTTGCTTGGGGCGGGGCAACAACAAAGGACCGTCCCTCTAATATCTCCGGAGAGTGGAGCCACCAGAGAAGGGACTTCTTGCACGCCTTGCTTATGCGAATCGGATGAATCAAAAGGCCGATCCAATAAGGATTGCTGGATCGCCAACGTCCACTGCAGAACCCTCATGTGAAGATGAGCAAAAGAAAGAAGAGTGATAGTGGCTGCCAAGGATCCTAGGGCTTTTAACACCACTGCAGCTGGGGAAAGGGATACTGAAGAATCGAGAGGACACGAAGATGAAGGCTCCGAACCCGCTCTAGACTCAGAAAGACTTTGGATTGCAATGCGTCTATTATCGCCCCTATATCGTCCAGGACTTGAACAGGTTCTAGAGAGGACTTGGCTATATTTATAGTGATGCCCAGCACGCCTGACAACTTACAGAAATAATCCCTGGCTTGACAGAGTAGATTCCTGGTGGGAATGGCAAGGAGCCAACAGTCCAGATACGGATAGACCTACATACCCTGCAGCCTCAGGTGAGCCACTACGGCTGCCGTGACCTTGGTGAACACCATGGGGGCTGTGGTGAGACCGAAGGGTAGAGCCCAGAATTAGTAGTGATTGGCTCCTAGCTGAAAGCAGAGAAACTTCTTGGATCGTCTGTGCATATTTATATGGTAGTACGCATCCTGGAGGTCTATACAGCACATCCAGTCGTTTTCCTGCAGGTACAGCAGGACGGACCGTAAAATGACCATCCGGAACTTTTCTTTGGCAACTCACAGGTTCAGAGTAGACAGGTCGAGAATTGGCCTGAAGTCCCCAGTCTTTTTTGGCACCAAAAAAAAAAAAACCTGCAATAGATGCCTGATCTGGAGTGATCTGGGGGGACAGGCTGGATGGCCCATTTGCTTAGCAGCTTTTCTACTTCGATGGCTGCTGCCGCCCTTTGCACGGGTGGAACGTCCGGGAAGTGCTTTGGGGGAGAGGGACGTGTCACAAAGGGAATTGTGTAACCTCTGGATATTATTTGGAGCACCCAACGGTCTGTTAACATGGACTCCCAACGCCGTCAGGTGCATAGAGAAATGGCCCCCGACTGCCTCTGGAGCAGAGCAGTCAGGCAACCCCTCAGGGCTGCTACATGGGTCTGTCTGAGAAAGGTTTTCTTGACCCGGAGTTCTTCGGACCGCCCCCTGCATCTGGGCCGGCGTCTGTCCTGTCCCCCACTGCCTCTAGGGGAAAAGGAGCCCTGTGTGTCCCGGGAATACGGAGACTTCTGGAACCACATCTTCTTTTGCTCCTGCTGATTCCTGGAGAAGGATCTTTGGGGGTTAGAGAAGCCGAAAGCAGACGGTGCCTTTCCGTCCTTCTCTCTCTGGACGAGTGTGCCAGGGACTGTCTTCCCAAACAAGAAAGAACCATCATAGGGAGCATTTGCAAACGACGCCTTGAAAAGTTCCGCGAAATTACATAGCCTGAGGCAGGCGTGTCGTCTCATAGCAATGCCGGACCCGGCCGCCTGGGCCGCTCCTTCGGTGACATGAGAAAGGAGTTGCATGGATGTATTGGTAACCACTTTCAGAGTGGCCATTCGCATAAAGAATGTGCGTTTATCCTCTGACGACATGGACTCCAAGGTAAACGTAAATGAACTCTCTGATCAGGTCACGCTGCAGTCTGGTAACATAGGCCATATAGTTCAGCGCCCTTATACAAAAGGCAGCTGAAGCGCAAGTCCCACTTTCCCAACCGATCCATAGCCCTGGACTCTCGGTCCAGAGGATGGACTGTGGAACTCTCCTGAGCCAGTTCCTTTTTCGTGGCCACCACTACCACCATGGCATTTACTGGGACCCTTTATTCCAGCTTGGTCTCTCCAGCGGGAGAGGGGGGCTCAAGATTTTATCTGGATGTTTTGGGATTGGCTCCATGGTATCTGGTTATTTCCATGCTCTGGTGGTATTGAGGTCCACCAGGGGGTCTGCGGACACACACACACACACACACACACACACGCAAGAAGTAGCTGGGCCCGTGTCGAATGCCTCCAGAAACACCGACTCATCAGAGGAAGGCTTCGGGGTGAACCAACCCCACCCCGCTGGCACAGGATCTCCATGACGTCTCCAAATGAGGCATCCTTGGGGGATGATCTTGGGGAGTCTTCTCCTTCCTCAAATTTGGTGAGGGACTCGGGGGAGGCCAAAGTGCCTCCTCCTGCACTTAAGTTTGCGAGGAACCTCATTGGTGGGACTCTTCGGAGTGGACTCATGAACCGCTTGGGTTTCCTCATGGGGAACAGTCTGGGGCATGTTGATCACTGGCTGTCCATGCATGGGCAGACCGGCAGAAGACGCACCCAGAATAGAGGGGGGGTCAGGGTGGACTCTGAGGAGATAGTCAGGGGCCTCGATCCATTAGCGAGAACCCTATCCACCACATCGAATGTTGAGCGGGAGCGAGCCTCCAAAGCAACTGACAGAGAGGACGCCCTCCCTGGATCAGACACTGGGATCGGAGCCGAGCCCGAAGGTGCCAAGGCTCTGAGGAGTAGGTCTCAGCCGGATAAAGTCGGAGCTGAAGGGGAAAAACCCAACCCTTCGGATCTGACGCCCAGGCTACGGCTCACAGAGCTCAGATCTGACCCAGTCGGATTCGATGAGCTCAAGATAACTGCCGGCGTTGAGGTAGGTGGTACCATCAGCACTAATTCACTGACTCCAAGGCCTTTCGGAAGCAGGAACTCTGAAACCAGAAGACAGATCAGAGGAGGAGCAACTGGTGCAAATAGTGGCAGAGGGAGAGGGAGCCAGCAAGACCCCTATCTAAAGCTGAGTGCGAAAAAATCTTTGCATCAATCTGTCCATGTTGGCTTCGTAAAGGATTCTAGTTGACCTAGAAGACACCACCGATGCCGGCCTAGAAGGATGGTGAATGGAAGCCCTAGACAAAGGCCAAACCTCCTCCGGCTCCAGGGAAAACCTCGGAGATCAGAGCTGAGGGGAAGTTGGCCTGGAAGGTGCAGGATGTTTGGGAGGAGGACCCACCAGATCTGAGTGCTCCAGGGATCTCTTCCTCCCTTTCTCTTTCGCACGGTGCCTCTTTTTCTCTTTTTTTCTTCTCTCTTTCCCTGGGTAAGTGGTCGGGAGGGTGAGTCACAGTCTGGGAGGGAGGACAGGACACAAACAGAAGTGGAGGAAGCAGTCACAGCAGAGACCGACGCTACAGAAGACAAGGAGGCATCCGCCTCCGTGGAGGGGAGAAGCCCCTTCAACATTAGTTTGCCTTACAGTCCTTTAAGGCCCTGGGGTTAAGCCCCGCACATATGGAGCACTCAGTTGACAAATGAGCGGCCTCTAAACAAACAACCTACAGAGTGTGGCCATCCACAGGGGATAACTTATGGTCACACACTGTGCATTTTCTAAAGACCAACTTCTGTAGATCTTCCACAACAGTGTCAGGCTACCCAACACTCAAACACAAGGCAGGAAGGGGAGGAGAAGGCCTAGGCTACCCCACAACAAAACTTTTTATTTTTTTTTAAACTAACACTAAACCTCAATGGAGAACACGAGGGGAGGAATAAAGGGACTTAAGAATTAGGAATATACACACTTACACTCAAAAAACCTCCAAACAACAGTCTTACCACCTGGAGCTCAGTGATCACGTTGCAGGCGAAGCTGCAGCAAATGAGATCTGGGGGAAGGAAGGAGATGCAGTGGTATTATGGGTAAGGGGAAGAGCTTGGAGCTTGGATCTGATGCTGGTGAAAGGTACAGTTCTGTACACTTACCATAAATGTAGATGTTCGAGTGTATTCATTGTTGCAGTTATTACATTTGGGTAATCTGCTGGCAGGTTGCCCTCAGTCGGCCTGATTAACAAAGTCTTGGGTCCTGCGTCGGTTGCTGTCCCTTCTTCCATGACATCAGGTAGACAAGGGTAAAAAACATGCAGCCGACGCCATTACATCAGTTTTTCTTGCCCCAGATGTCAGGTTCCCCCATAATGGGGAGCAAATAAACACAAAAACACAAAGGTATCCCTCCAACCAAAAGCAAATACACCAAAAATGCTTTTAAGCATAGTAAAGGATAGGAGAGGTATAGTCAGAAAAAATAGGGGGCTGAAGGGAGGGTACCCAGGACTGCAACAGTGAATACACTCGAACATCTACATTTATGGTAAGTGTACACAAAGTACAGTTTTGTACCTACCATAAATGTAGATGTCCGAGAGGAAAATGGCGTCGGCTGATGCCTTTATACCCGAATAACTGCCGCAATGACGTCGGGTGAAGTGCGACACCAGCCGAAGCCAGACCCAGACTTTGGAATCCGGCCGACCGAAGGGCTGCCTGATGACAGGACAACCCATTTGTAAAGACTGCAGATGCATCCTTGAAGGACATCTCTATGTTCTTCGTATTTCACTGTTGCAGTCATTACATTTGGGTAGATTCCCAAACCTATGGTTGGGAGGAGTTTATACAGCATTAGGGCCAGCTATAAGTCCCTGCAAGATAGCAGTGGCAAAGCCAGCTCTGGGTTTAGAGAAAATTGGTAAATGATAGTGCTTGGTGAAAGTATGTACAGAACTCCAGGTAGCAGCTTCTAGGATATCCCTGGTAGGAACACCTCTGAGAAAAGCTGCAGAAGTAGATGCAGTCCTGGTGGAGTGAGATCTGATCCTCTTGGGGATAGGTTTTCCATGGTGCTTATAGCAGAAATTAATGCAATGGCTTATCCATTTAGAAATGGTTTGTTTTGAAATAGCCTTCCCCTCTGCCCCTACAGCAAATGCTACCAGCAATTGTTCAGATTTTCTTTGAGATTTAGTCCTGTCCAAGTAGAATCTTAGTTGTCGGTGCACATCCACGGAATGCAGAATCCGTTCCCCTTTGTTCTGTGGATTGGGGAAGAAGGTTGGCAAATGAATGGACTGATTTAAGAGCCACACTGGAAATCACCTTGGGCATGAAGGATGGATTGGTCCTGAGAGATACCCTGTTCGCATGAAAGATGATGAAAGGCTCCACTGCCATAAGGGCCTGTAATTCAGATATCCTTCTAGTAGCAGCTGGTTAGAAAGGAGGTAGAGTGAGTTTCTCCAAAACAAAGTTAAGGTCCCAGGTAGGGGTAGGAGCTCTCCTGGGTGGTCTCAAGTTTTTTGCCCCTCTGAGATACTGCTTGAGCAGAGGATGACAGAAGAGGGGTGGTTCTGTGTTATAGTGAGCTGAAACAGCTGAGGCATGGATTTTAATGGAGGAAAAAGACAGGCCCTTGTGAAGCATCTCAGTTAAGTATTGCAAAATCTGAGATAAATTGGGCACTGCTGTGCTCATCCCTAAAGATTGGTTCCAGGTACAGAATCTTTTCCATTTGTCAGCATAAGATTTTCTAGTACTAGGTCTCCTCGCCTCCAAGACGACATCCATCACAGGTCTGCTGAGGGATAAGGGTGAATTTAAGTGATTAGCCAGGCTGCAAGGTTCAATGTTGGAAGCGGAGGGTGCAGAATTTGGTTCTCCTGGTGAGACAGCAGGGAAGGGGTCTGAGGCAGGTGCCATGAAGATATTTGCGACACACTGTGCAGGAGGGGGTACCAGTGCTGACGCGGCTAGTCTGGAGCAATCAAAATCATCCTTGGTTTGTCCTGTTTGACTTTTAGTAGAACTTTGGAGCGCAGAGGCAGAGGGGGAAAGGCGTAAAATGATAGGTTTTTCCAATTGAAGGACAGAGCTTCCACTTTCCAGGCTTGTTTGTGGGGAGTCCGTGTGCAAAACTTGTCCAATTGGTAGTTCTGGGGGGAGGCAAATAGATCTATGTCTGGGCTCCCCCATTCGCTTGTCAACGTTGAAAATCCGTGGTTCCAGTTTCCACTTGTATGGGTCCATGAGGTTTCTGCTTAGCCCGTCTGCAAGTGTATTCAATTTTCATGGCAAGAACTGAGCTTGTAGATGCACTTGGTAGCTCCAGGCTGTGTTCCACAATAACATGGCTCGTCTGCAGAGGGGGTAGGAATGTGTACCCCCCTGCTTGTTTATGTACCACATAACCGTGGTACTGTCCTTCTTTATCATTAGTTGTCCTGGAAGAATGTAGTCCTTGAAGTCTGTCAGAGCATTCTGTACAGCTAACATTTCTTTTTGATTGATATGAAGGTGCATTTGATTTTGGTTCCATTTGCCCTGAATGCACTTCCCTGCCAGGTGAGCCCACCCATGTATAGTCTGATGCATCTGTAGTAAGGGTTTGGGCAGCAGGGGGTAGTGTGAATGGCAGTCCCTTGTTTTGGTGGCAGGCTTCTGCCCACCACAGGAACTCTAGGAGTAGGCACGGTATGATAGGAATCATTGTTTCCAGGCTAGGACAATGTTGACTCCACAGACTTTTTAGATACCACTGTAGTTTCCTCATATGCAGTCTTGCAAATGGAATTAAAAGAATGAAGGAGGCCATGAACCCCAAGGCTTGCAGTATTTGTCTTGCGGATAGCAGGGTTTTTTTGGCCATTTGTTTGAAGTAAGTTACCAAATGAATTTGCTTCGCTGGCATGAGGAAAGCCATCTGGGCAGTTGTATTCAAGCTTGCACCCAGGAATGTAATCTGTTGACAGGGTACCTGTCGTGATTTCTTTTCGTTTATGGTGTACCCCCGACAAGTTAGAACCCTTTTTACAAATGCCAGATAATTTAGAATTATGCCCTGGTTTTCTGCCTGAGTTAGGCAATCGTCCAGGTATGGGTATATTTGAATATTTCCTTGCCTGCAAAATGCAATAACTGGAGCCAGGCACTTTGTGAATACCCTGGGCGCACTAGACAAGCCAAAGTCACTGAGACTGTTTTCCATAGGGGGAGTCTTACTACTCCCTGATTTGGGTGGGGAAACCCCCCACTGCTTAGTCTTGTGTGTCACCTGGGACTGAAACCTGGGGTCACTGCTATGTCTGGGTTTGGCTTGAGAAGACCTTGAAGAGGCTGGAAAGGACCAATTCTAAGAGGGCCAGTGCCTACTAAATCTAGGGGGCTGAACTTCTAAGAAATCATTAGCAGTTTGCATAGATTTAGCTTTATCTTCCATCTTTTTAAGAACTTCCTTAGCCTTGTTGCCAAACAGGCGGTCCTGATTTAAGGGGGCATCCAGCAATTTAGCTTTAACATGATCAGGTAAAGATTGCTCCTTAAGCCAAGCATGCCTTCTGAGCACAGAACCAGTAACAGCAGCCCTGCAAGAGGCCCCTAAAGAATCAAATCCACATTGCAAAGTATGTTTTCCAACCTGTTCAGCAGAGTGCATTAAATCCTGTAATTCTTTATTTTCCGCACAGTCAGGAATCAACCTCATTTTCTGTTTAAGAAATCCAATAACATGTTGTTGATACTTTAACATATGAAACTGGCAGTTTAAAGCCCTAATGGCCATGGTTGTAGAAGTGTAAACCTTCTTACCTCATCTATCCAGCGCCCTGGAGTCTCTATCAGAAGGGGTAGGATTTTTAGCAGTAGAAGCCTTAATGCCCTTGTGTCCCTGTGAAATAGTCTCTGGATCCACAATAGGATTTTTAAAAAGGAACTTGTGTTAATCAGGAACCCTGTAATATCTGTCAGGTTTTCTGGGAGCAGGAGGCAAAGAATCAGGAGCCAAACTAGATTCTGAAAGAGCATCATCAACAATGTCTAATACAAGAGGAATAGCTAAAGGCCTATGCTGAGGCAGGAGCAAGAAATCCCCAAGCCTCTCTTTTGAATCAGAAAAATCCTGGCTTTCCCAGTGGAAATGCTCCCTTAAAGTATGTAAGGTTTCACCAAAAAAAAAATCCTCTGGAGGGGAAGCAGAGGGAATAGAGTCCTCTGCATCAGAATCCTCATAAGTAGATAAGGGCAAATCCAGATCATCAGAAGAATCAGAAAAATCAGAATCCAGGTCAGAAGATTCATAAACAACTCCAGTCTTAGGTTTCTTAGAAGGGGGAGGCTGGCTTCCCCTGATTAAAGTTATAAGATCTTCAGCCATTCTTATCATTTGCTTTTTAGGCATAGAGGCCTGTGCATGCGACCTGGGCGTCGTTTATTTAGGCATTGTTCGGGATTTAGGCCTAAAAGAAGAAGGAGGCATTGGGTCCATAGGCCTGAATACACCCTCAAAAGCCGGTGACTGCACAGCAGCTCCGGACCCATCCAAGGTAGAGACATCCGCAGGTTCCATAGTTGCAGCATCTCGTGGCATAGCGGACTTCGAATGGGTCACAGTAGAGGCCTGCGAATCAGAAGTAGCGGGTATCAGGGGCTACGAAAGTGTCTCACTGAGTACTGGCGAACTGGCGATTGGCTTAGGAGAAGCATCGGCGGCCTGTGTCTTTATCCTTGCATTTTTTCGGAATCCTGGTAGTCGGATGGCTAACCGACTTAATTTCTGGATAATTAAACCGAGAACCAAAATATTTAGAGGGGAAAATATACCGACGACGGATAGTGCATTGATTAAATAAACCACAAAACCGACAGCACGGTATGTCGTGGTCAGGGCCTAGGCAAGGAATACAATACAAATGAAAATCTTTATGAGGTATTTGCTAACAACAAGTAATGCAATTAATAACTTTTACTGACATTGGTAAGGAGCAAGAAAAAGTTTCCCCAACGGGGTACTTAGCTTTAGTTGAAGACTTTGGTTCTGAAACTCGAAAATGAAAATTTCAGGAGTCGGCTGACCGGCACTTGCGAACTGCTTCTGCTTCGGGCACCGCACGGCAAGAAAGACTGATGTAATGGCGTCAGCTGCATGTTTTATACCCCTGACGTCATGGAAGAAGGGACAGCAACTGACGCAGGACCCAAGACTTTGTTAATCAGGCCAACTGAGGAATACTGCAAGCAGATAAGCCAAAAGTGATGACTGCAACAGTGAAACACAAAGAACATCTCCAGGTTGCAGCATCCAGGATGTCCTTGGTAGGGACTCCCCTGAGGAATGCTGTTCATGTCCCTGGAAGGGACTTTCCTGAGGAATGCTGTAGAGGTTGAGGTAGCCCTAGTGGAATGAGTTCTGATACCCTGTGGGGTAGGTTTTCCATGGTGTTTGTAGCAGAAATGGATGCAGTGTGCTATCCATTTGGAAATGGTTTGCTTTGAAATGGCCTTGCCCTCTGCGCCTGTAGTGAAGCTGACTAGCAGCTGGTCAGATTTTCTGAAAGGTTTAGTTCTGTCAAGGTAGAACCAGAGCTGTCTGTGCACGTCCAAGGAGTGCAGAATCCTTTCCCGTTTATTCTGAGGATTAGGAAAAAAGGTTGGTAAATGGATGGATTGGTTTAAACGTCACACTGGATACCACCTTGGGCATAAATGATGGGGTTAGCCCTGAGGGAAACACTCTCCGCATGGAAAATAATGAAGGGTTCCACAGCCTGAAACTCAGACACACTTCTTGCTGAAGTGATGGCCAGAAGTAAGGCTGTTTTCCAAGAGAGGAATTTTAACTTTGCTGTAGCAGCAGGCTCAAAAGGGGTAAGTGTGTGCATCTCTAGTACTAAGTTAAGGTCACAGGCAGGGGAGGAAGCTCTCCTCTGAGGCCTTAAATTTTTAGCTCCTCTCAGGAAAGTACAGTTTTGTACCTACCATAAATGTAGATGTTCGAGTGCTAATACAGCTGCAGTCATAACAGATGGGTTCTCCTGCCGTCAGGCGGGTCCTCGGTCGGCCGAATTCCAAAGTCTAGGTCCGGCGTCGGTTGTCGTCGCTCCTTCCCTGACGTCAGTGCGACAGGGGTATAAAAGAACCAGCCGACGCCATTTTCTTCAGTTTTTCTTGCCCCAGATGTCAGGTGCCCCCAGAAGGAAGGCAAAAAGTACAGTTTTGTACCTACCATAAATGTAGATGTTCGAGGATCCACATTGCTGCAGTCCTAACTATTGGGTAGTCCGCTGTCCAGTCGGCCCGAATACCAAAGTATATGGCTGACGTCGGTCAGGGCGCATTAGACTGACGTCAGTACGTCAGGGTACTAATGCGCATGACCGACGTCATATCCTCAGTCTTTTCTTGCCCCAGATGTCAGAAGACCCTGAAAAGATAAGGCCAAAACCAAAAACTCCAAACATACCTGCACCAAAAATATGTACAATATATACAAAAATTACCAGAATATAACCTCACCTACACAACCACCCTTAAACACAGAGGGGAAGGAGGGAGGGTAAATTGGACTGCAGCAATGTGGATCTTCGAACATCTACATTTATGGTAGGTACAAAACTGTACTATGTTCTTCATTCCACATTGCTGCAGTCCTAACTATTGGGTAGAATCCCAAAGCAGAGGTAAGGGAGGCTGGCAAATCATAAGGAAGCAGGAACTGACAACATGCCTTGCAAAATAGCTGTGGCAAAACCAGCCCTAGACTTAGAGTAGAGAGGAAGGTGATAATGCTTAGAGAAAGTATGCACTGAACTCCAAGTAGCTGCCTCCAAAATATCCTTAGTTGCCACCCCTTAGAAATGCTGTTGAAGTGGCAGTAGCCCTAGTGGAATGAGGCCTAATCCCAGCTGGAATCTCCTTGCCATGATGGGAATAACAAAATGCAATGCAAAACCCAATCCACCTAGAAATAGTTTGTTTTGACACAGGCTTGCCCTGAACTCAAAGCAAAAGAAACAAACAACTGCTGAGACTGCCTAAAATCCTTAGTCCTGCTCAAATAATAACGCAATTGCCTGTGTACATCTAAAGTGTGCAAAATATTTTCCCCTTTATTTTGGGGATCTGCATAAAAAGTAGGCAAATGAATAGTTTGGTTTAAAGCCACACTAGAAACCACCTTAGGCATAAAGGAAGGATTAGTACGTAAAGATACCCTGTCCTTATGAAAAATCAAAAAGGCTCTACCGCCATAAGGGCCTGCAACTCAGAAACCCTTCTTGCAGAAGTAATGGCCAACAAAAAGCAGTCTTCCATGACAAGTATTTCAATTCAGCAGTAGCCGAGGCTCAAAAGGTTGTAGAGTAAGTTTCTCCAACACAAAATTGAGATCCCAAGCAGGAGTAGGAGCTCTAATGGGGTCTTATATTCTTTGCCCTCTAAGAAATTGCTTGAACAAAGGATGAAAACAATGGTGGGTCACAATCATAGTGAGCTGAAATTGCTGCAGCATGAATCTTAATGGAAGAGAAAGACAAACCTTTGTCCAATAACTCAGTAAGATATTGAAGAGCCACACTCAAATTAGGCTCAGAAATCTCCAAATTGTTTGCTGCACTCCAAAATAAAAATCTCTTCCATTTTTCTGCGTACACTTTCCTTGTACTAGGTCTTCTGGCTTCCATAATCACATTTAAAACTTGTTGAGGAAGTTGAGACCTGCTGTCTTTCAAAACAGAATATGCCAGGCTGTTAGATGAAGAGAGTGAAGCTTGACATTGAGCAGGTGACCGTCCCTCTGAGACAACAGGTGTGGAATCAAGGGTAAAGGCCATGGAGGCTTCCTTACCAGACTCCTCAGTAATGGGTACCAGTGCTGCCGAGGCCAATCTGGAGCTATTAAAATCATCCTTGGCTTGTCTTGTCTGACCTTTAGAAGCACCTTTGGGAGAAGAGGCAGAGGTGGAAAAGCATACACATGAAGATTTTTCCAACTGAAAGAAAGAGCATCCACTTTCCAAGCTGTGTGATGAAACCTCTTTGTGCAAAACTTTGGCAGCTGGTGGTTTAGTGGAGAAGCGAACAGATCTATGTCTGGAGTTCCCCATGACACTGTCAATTTTGAAATACATGAAGATCCAGTTTCCACTCGTGGGGATCCATGATTTGTCTGCTTAACACATCTGCTAAGGAGTTCTGTGCTCCCGGCAGAAACCTTGCCTGAAGAGTTAGTTGCAAGCTGAGCGCAGTCTCCCATAAAATCATTGCTTGCCTGCACAATGGGTAAGAATGTGTTCCCCCTTGTTTGTTGATGTACCACATGACAGTTGTGTTGTCTGTTAGAATCAACACCTGTCCTGGAAGAAGTAACTACTTGAAAGCCATTAATGCAAACTGGACTGCTAACATCTCTTTCATGTTGATATGTAGATGCTGTAGTTTGGCAGGCCACTTGTCTTGTATCCACTTTCCATTTAGATGAGCTCCCCAAGCAATGTCTGAGGCATCTGTCGTTAGAATCTGACTCGGCTCTGGCCGGGTCACAGAGAGTCCCTTGTTTAGGTGACATTCCTGAGCCCACCACAAAAATTCCTTTTGAATGCAAGGTATTATTTGAATGACAGTGTCCAAATCCTGGCAGTGCTGTGTCCATACATTTTTGAGATACCATTGCAGCTTCCTCATATGCAGTTTGGCATTGGGAAGCACCAGAATACAAGATGCCATGAACCCTAAGGCTTGAAGGACTGTCCTTGCAGTCAGCCCGGACTGAAGAGATAGTTGATGGAAGTAACTGGAAAGATTCTTTTGTTTGTCCGGGGTTAAAAAGGCCATCTGGGCTGCTGTATTCAGTCTCACACCCAGAAAGCACATGTCTTGAGAGGGTACTAGACTGGACTTTATTTCGTTCACAGAATACCCTAGGCATCTTAGCACTGCTATGACATATTCCAAATGCTGTAGAAGGTCTTCCTTTTCTTGAGCCAGAATCAGGCAGTCGCCCAAGTAAGGATAGATTTGAATTCCTTTTAGCCTGAAGTAAGCTATCACTGGAGCCAGAACCTTTGTGAATACTCTGCAGGCAGTAGATAAGCCAAAGGGCAATGCAGAGAACTGATAATGAGAATTTCCAGTTCGAAAACGCAGATACTTCCTGCAACTTAGTCTTATAGGCACATGAAGGTAAGCTTCCTTGAGATCTAAAGTTACCATCCAGTGATCTTTGCCCAGCAAAGGTAAAAGCTGTTGTAACGTCAACATTTTGAACTTGGGAATGTCCAGATAAGTGTTGAGGATAGATAAATCCAAAATTGGTCTCCACGTGTTCCCCTTCTTTGGTACTAGGAACAGGCAAGAATAAAATCCTAGGCCCCTTTCTGGCACAGGAACTGGCTGAATGGCCCCTATTTCGAGCAACAGAGAAATTTGCTTGTGAGCCTCTGTTCTTTGTAGAGGAGGAATGTCTGGCATGCCTTTGAAAGGAGGCAAGGTATGGAAATAAAACCTGTAACCGTGGTGAATGATATCCAGAACCCATCTGTCTTGGGTAATTAAATCCCAATTTTCTTTGAAAAGAGACAGCCTTCCTCCCAAAGGTGCTGCCAGGCGAGAATGTACTGGCAGCTGAAAAGGCAGGTCATTGGGTCTGCTTACGAAAGGACTGACCCCTGCCCTCACCAGAAGTCTGAGCAGGGGAACTCCTGTCCTAGGCCTAAAAGAACCTTGAGCTCTGCCCCTACCACGTCTAGACCTACCCCTAGACTGGGAATCATAAGCAGGATAAGTCCATCCCTTAGTAGGCCAATTTCTACTAAACTTCGGAGGCTGCACCTGCAAAAAATCCTTAACAGTCTGCATAGACTTAGCCTTGTCCTCCATTTTCTTTAAAACTGCTTCCACAGGCGAACCAAACAACACATCAGACTGTAAAGGAGCATCCAAAATCCTTGTTTTAACATGCTCAGCTAAATTCTGATCTCTCAACCAGGCGTGCCTACGAAGAACAGAACCAGTGGCAGCCACCCTCGAGGAGGCCTGCACAGCATCAAAACCACACTGCAAGGAATGTTTACCCACCTGTTCAGACACATGAACTAAATCCTGCAACTCTTTACACTCAATACCTTCTGCCAGAGCATCCACCTTAGATTTCAATTGTGAAAGGAGATAATTCTGATATTTTAACATGTGAAACTGACAATTCAACGCCCTCATGGCTAAAGCAGAAGAAATATACACTTTCTTTCCCCATCTATCCAAAGCCCTTGCCTCTTTATCAGGAGGAACAGGATTTTTAACAACAGAGGCCTTCACACCTTTAGGCCCCTGAGAGACAGTTTCCGGGTCTGCCCTAGGACTCTTAAAAAGATACTTATGAGCTTCAGGCACCCTATAGTACCTATCCGGTTTAACTGGGGCAGGAGGCAGAGAATCAGGATTCAGGGAAGCCTCTGCAAAAACATCTTCCACCACATTCAGAACAGGAGGTATAGCTAAAGGCCTATGCTGGGGTAAAAACAAGAATTCCCTAAGCCTCTTTCTGGAATCAGAGAAATCTTGACCTTCCCATTTAAAATGCTCCCTCATGGAATGCAGAGTCTCTGAAAATGAAAAATCCACAGGAGGAGAAGCTGAAGGAGTAGAATCATCCACATCAGAATCAGAATAAGGAGGATACTCCTGCAAGTCTTCAGTCAAGACTCAGAAGCCTCGAACATTGCTCAAAACTCTCAAACTCAGGTTCCACCCTAGGCCTCTTATCAGGAGGGGGCATAGAACCTCTAATCATAGTAATCAAATCCTCTGCCATTTTAAGCATATGTTTCTTAGGTAAAGACCCTGAAGCACTAGGAGAAACCCCCACTGAAGCTAAACTTGGCCTGCCTCTCAAGGAAGCCTTGGAAACAGAAGGGAGGCTCTAACCACCTTAGGAAGAGAGGGAAGAACAGCCACCTGAGAAGCCCCCTCAGCCTGGCCTACTTCCTGAGAGGATACATCCTGTAACAGTAAAGTCTCTCCCTGAGACTCCAAAGAAACTCCTGGCAGAACCTCCGGCTCCACTGAGCCTTCTAAAGAACCAACGTCTGGGACTGTCGGTTCTTCCACTCTAGGCTTTGCTGCTTTGTCCTTGCGCTTTTTGGCCGAAGCGGGCGTCGGAGCATCCGACGGCATTTTATAATTACAACGTTTCCCAAACACTAACCTGGCACAGTCTAACCTTCTCTTAATAGTGCGTTTGTTAAATCTAGCACAAGAGCGGCATCCAACAACGTCGTGCTCAGGCCCTAAACAAGGTATACACAAAGTATGGTAATCCCTATGAGGTATCTGTTTCCCACAAGAAATACAGTTATTCACTTTTTCTGACATCCGGTTAAATACTGAGGCAAGAAAAAACAAAATATTCCCCAACGGGTACTTAGCCAACTTTGATTCGGTCTGAAACTCTGACTTCAGAAACTTTCAGAACGCCAACCTGCACTCGCAAAATTGCTTCTGCATCGGACCATGCGGCAAAAAAGACTGAGGATATGACGTCGGTCATGCGCATTAGTACCCTGACGTACTGGCGTCAGTCTAATGCGCCCTGACCGACGTCAGCCATATACTTTGGTATTCGGGCCGACTGGACAGCAGACTACCCAATAGTTAGGACTGCAGCAATGTGGAATGAAGAACATCAAAAATTTATGTAGTAAAGCAAATGCAATATAATCAAAAAACAGTACTTGCAAGCAAATACACCATAAAAGAATACCCCACTGAGGTTGTATGAGGAGGTGTTAGCCATAAGTCCTGTCCCAAGAGGGGAAGGAGGGAGGGAAACCTGGACTGCAGCTGTATTAGCACTCTAACATCTACATTTATGGTAGGTACAAAACTGTACTACGTTCATCGTGCATACAGCTGCAGTCATAACAGATGGGTAGAATCCCAAAGCTAATAAAAGGGTGGTAGGCCCTAAGTGGAACTAGGTGGAGCCAGGATGCCCTGCAAGACTGCAGTGGCAAAGCCCGCTCTAGTTTTGGAGTATAATGGTAGGTGATAGTGCTTGGAGAAAGTATGTACAGAACTCCAAGTGGCTGCTTCCAAAATATCTTTGGTAGGAACCCCCCTGAGGAAGGCAGTAGAGGTAGCTGTGGCCCTTGTGGAGTGAGATCTGATGCCTGTAGGTACAGTTTTACCATGAAAAGAGTAACAAAAGCGTATGCAGTGGGCTATCCATTTTGAGATTGTCTGTTTGGAAATAGGCTTCCCTTGAGCACCTGTAGCATAGGACACAAAGAGTTGCTCTGATTTTCTGAAAGGCTTTGTTCTGTCCAAATAATAACAGAGCTGTCTGTGAATGTCCAAGGAATGTAGTAGCCTCTCCCCTTTGTTTTGTGGATTAGGGTAAAACGTAGGCAAGTAGATAGCCTGATTCAAGGCTACCCTGGATACTACCTTTGGCATAAATGAAGGATTGGTTCGTAAGGAAACTCTGTCCTGATGGAAAATGATGAAAGGCTGCACAGCCATGAGGGCTTGTAGTTCTGAAACCCTGCGTGCTGAGGTGATAGCTAGAAGGAAGGTTGTTTTCCATGACAAATATTGCAGATCTGTTGAAGCAACTGGCTAAAAAGGAGGCAGGGTTAGTTTTTCTAGAATGAAAATGAGGTCCCAAGCCGCTACTGGTTGCTTCCTTGGGGGTGTTACATTCTTAGCCCCTCTGAGGAACTGTCTTAAGAGAGGGTGAGAGAATAAAGGAGGACCAGTACCAGAAATGGCTGAGGCATGGATTTTGATGGAGGAGAATGAAAGTTCACTGCTTAGCAGCTCGGCTAGGTACTGTAGTATTTGAGGTAAATTCAGTATTTCAGGATTCTGATCCTTTTTCTGATTCCAGACACAAAACCGTTTCCATTTTGCGGAGTAGGCTTTTCTAGTAGAAGGCCTTCTGGCCTCCAAAATGACATCCTGCACCTCCTTGGAGAGTAGGGTCTGCTGTGAATTTAAGGAATTCTCCATGCGGCTAGATTGAGTGTTTTCAGCTGACTGTGAAGAGTTTTGAAGTTGTGCTGAGTCAGAAGAAGAGGCATTAGAGGCAGGATCCATGGTGGGGAATGCATCAGGCTCCTCAGGAGTGGGTACCAGTGTTGTCTTGGCCAGTCTGGAGCAATGAGAATCATCTTTGGTCTGTCTGCTCTGGCTTTTAATAGAACTTTGGCCAGCAGTGGAAGAGGTGGAAAGGCATAAACCGTCATTGTTGTCCAACTGAAAGAGTGCGTCCACTTTCCAGGCCTGTGGATGAAAGGTCCTTGAGCAGAATTTTGTCAAATGGTAATTTCTTTGGGTGGCAAAGAGATCTATGTCTGGCCTTCCCCATGCTTGAATTATCATTGTAAAAACTTGAGGATGCAACTTCCATTCGTGTGGATCTGTCATATTTCTGCTCAGGTTGTCTGCCAGTGTGTTTTCCTTCCTTGTCAGGAATTGTGCTTGAAGTTGGATTTGCAATTCCAGAGCCATGTTCCAAAGGGACATGGCTAGTCTGCACAGGGGATATGAATGAGTTCCTGTTTGTTTATGTACCACATCACTGTGGTGTTGTCTGTTCTTATCAATAGCTGCCCTGGATGCAGTAGGCCTTTGAAAGCCATAATAGCATTTATTACTGCTAGCATTTCCTTTTGATTGATGTGTAGGTGCTTTTCTTTTTGTGACCATTTGCCCTGAATGCACCGATCTGTCATGTGTGCCCCCCAGGCGTAGTCCGAGGCGTCTGTTGTGATGACTTGATTTGTTTGAGGCTTGCAGAATGGGAGACCTATGTTTCTTTGGCATGCTTGAGCCCACCAGAGAAATTCCTTTTGAAGACATGGAATCAGTGGTATGATTGTTTCCAAACTGTGACTGTGTTGAGACCATAAGTTTTTTAGGTACCATTGAAGTTTCCTCATAAGCAGCTTTGTACATGGGATTAGCAGGATGCAGGATGCCATGAATCCCAGAGCCTGCAGGATTTTCCTTGCAGTCAGCCTGGTGAAGGTTGCCAGTTTTCTTAAGTATTGAGTTAATTGCCCTTGTTTCTCTGGCGTGAGGTAGGCCATCTGGGTGTTTATATCCAAGCTGGCACCCAGGAAAATTATTGTTTGAGAGGGTATTAGTTTTGACTTCTTTTTGTTGACTGTGTATCCCAGAGATTTCAACAACATTATTACAAACGCCAGGTGTTTCAGAAGAGTGTATTTGCTGTCCGCTTGGATCAGGCAGTCGTCCAGATATGGGTATATTTGTATCCCTTGAAGTCTGCAGAAGGCAATTACTGATGCGAGGCATTTCGTGAACACTCTGGGCGCAGTAGATAAGCCAAACGGCAATGCAGAGAATTGATAATGGGATGAACCTGCAAGAAATCTGAGGTATCTTCTGCAATCTTGTCTGATTGGGACATGCAGGTATGCCTCCTTGAGGTCCAATATCACCAGCCAAGACTCCTTGCCCAGCATGGGAAGAAGCTGCTGTAATGTGAGCATCTTGAACTTTGGTACGAGTAAATATGTGTTTAGGATGGATAGGTCCAAAATAGGTCTCCAATCTTTGCCCTTTCTTGGTACCAGGAATAGTCTGGAATAAAAACCTTGACCCTGTTCTTGTGCAGGTACCTCTTGAATAGCTTTCATGTCCATGAGATCTGAAATTTGTTTTTGTGCCTCTGCCCTTTGATTGTGTGGCAGGTTTGGCATGCCTCTCATTTTTGGAAGGGTGTGAAAGTGGAATCTGTAGCCTCTGTCTATAATGTCCAGGATCCATTTGTCTTTTGTGACAATACGCCAATTTTTCAAAAATAATGCCAGTTTTCCGCCTAAAGGTGCTGCCATTTGAGCCTTGCTTGGCATGCAAAGGGAAAGTCATTGGGTCTGCTTTCTGAATGGCTGTGAACTATCCTCACCCCCTCTTGGTGTAGGTGTTTGCCATTGTCTGCCTCTAAATGATCCTTGAGGTTGCCCTCTACCTCTCGGGCGCCTGTATCTACCTCTTTGAGGTCTGTCTGTGGCTGGAAAGGACCAATTTTTTGAAGGCCAATTTCTACTGAAACGTGGCGGTTGTACCTGTAGGAAATCTTTCACTGTTTGCATTGATTTTGCCTTTTACTCCATTTTCTTTAATACCTCCTCAGCTTTAACACCAAACAATACATCTTTTTGAAGAGGTGCATCTAGTAATTTAGCTTTGACATGGTCTGGTAAGGTTTGCTCTTTGAGCCAAGCATGTCTACGTATGACTGATCCTGTAACAGCAGCTCTACAAGAGGCCTCTAAAGCATCAAAACCACATTGCAAGGTATGTTTACCCACTTGCTCTGCACTATGCAACAAATCCTGCAACTCCTTCAAGTCTGGTTGTTCAGGTTGTGACATTTTGCTTTTCAACTGAGATAACAAAAACTGTTGACACTCTAACATATGGAACTGACAGTTTAATGCCCTCATGGTTAAAGTGGCCGAGGTGTATACCTTTTTCCCCCACCTTTCTAAAGCTCTGGAATCTCTCTCTGAAGGTAATGGATTTTTGGCAGTGGAAGCCTCAATTCCCTTGGGACCCTGTGAAATAATTTCTGGGTCAGCCGCATGGCTTTTGTATAGGAATTGGTGTGAATCAGGCACCCGGTAATACCTGTCAGCTTGACTGGGGCTGGAGGTAAAGAATCTGGGTTAAGGCTGGCCTCTGAATACACATCATCTAATATGTCTAAGACAGGAGGTATAGCCAGAGGCCTGTGATGAGGGAGCAAGGGGAAATCCCCGAGCCTTTTCTTGGAGTCTGAGTACTCTTGGCCTTCCCAGTGGAAGTGTTCCCTCAAGGTATGCAAGGTTTCCCCAAAAGAGTAATCCTCGGGGGGGGGGGGGGGGACAGAGGGAATGGACTCCTCTGCATCAGAATCTTCGAAAGAGGAGTAAGAATGTTCCTGGTCCTCAGAATGCTCTGAAGTAATGGAGGCCTGGTCCGAGGAAAGGTATTCTTCCTCCACTCTGGGCCTTTTGTCTGGGGGGGGGGGGGGTTGGGAACCCCTGATAAGAGTATTCAAATCCTCAGCCATTTTGAGCATCTGCTTTTTAGGCATGGGGCCTTGAGAGGGCCCTTGTGGAGCTTGTCTTTTAGAATGCATGGCTGCTTTAGATTTAGTGTAAGCCTTAATGGAAAAACAAGAAGGAGGCCTGAAGACACCTTGAGAGGTGGCAGGCCTGTCTGAACTCTGTTTTTCCCCGCCAAGAGTGACTTCGGTATCTGTAGTCGGGGTGTGGGCCGAAGAGCCTGCGACCTCGGGCACAGAAGACACCGCTAATGAAGTGTCATCGGTAGTTAGGGGCTGCGTAGGCGCCTCGCTGAGAACCAGAGCACATGTAATCGGCTTTAGCGTGGTGTCGGTAGAAGTCGCGGACCTCGTATGTCGGTCCTTATCTTTATGTAGTTTACTCATAATTGGAGTCGGAGTATCCGACATGTTGTAGTTAAACTTTTTGCCAAAATAGTGTTGGGCGAACTCCACCCGACGCTTAATAGTGCATCTGTTGAATGTAGCACAAAAACGACAGGCCGAGACGTCGTGGTCTGGGCCTAAGCAAGGTATACAGAGGGAATGGAAATCCTTATGCGGTATTTGCTTCCCACATGAAATGCAATTATTAACTTTGTCTGACATCGGTCTGAGGCAAGAAACGTTTCCCCAACGGGGTACTTAGCTTTCTAGAAGTTTTCGGTTGAAAAATATTTGTAATCTCAGGAGCTGGCCGACCGGCACTTGCGAACTGCTTCTGCTTCGGGCACCGCGCGGCAAGAAAGACTGAAGAAAATGGCGTCGGCTGGTTCTTTTATACCCCTGTCGCACTGACGTCAGGGAAGGAGCGACGACAACCGACGCTGGACCTAGACTTTGGAATTCGGCCGACCGAGGACCCGCCTGACGGCAGGAGAACCCATCTGTTATGACTGCAGCTGTATGCACGATGAACATCTGTTTGACGAGAGGGTGCGAAAATAGAGGTGGCTCAGTACTGTACTGAGCTGAGATGGCAGAGGCATGAATTTTAATTGATGAGAAGTATAGGCCTTTGTGGCGTAGCTCTGCTATGTAATCTAGGATTTGAAGTAAGGAGGGCACAGCTGTGTCCTTTCCTTGAGACTGGCTCCAAGAACAATATATTTTCCACGTGTCTGAATAGGATTTCCTAGTAATAGGTCTTCTTGCCTCAAGGATGACGTCCAGCACCTGTCTGCTGAGGGTTGCTGGAGGTGTATTCAGGGGATAAGCCAGGCTGCAAGGTTCAGGGTTTGCAGCTGTGGATGCAAAATCTGTCCCTCCTGCTGGGACAGCATGGAGGGGGGTCTGATGTAGGTGCCAGGGTGGCACTGCTGTCAGACTGAGTAGGAGTGGGTACCAGTGCTAGAGTGGCCAGTCTGGGGCAATAAGGATCGTCCTTGGCCTGTCCTGTTTGATCTTGAGTAGTACTTCTGAGAGGAGGGCAGAAGGGGAAAGGCATAAATGGAGAGGTTTTCCCATGTAAAGGATAGGGCATCCACTTTCCACACTTGGCTGTGGGGATTTCTGGAGCAAAATTAGCTCAATTGATGATTTTGAGGGGAGGCAAAAAGGTCCACCTCTGGAGCCCCCCGCAATCAGATTAGAAGTTTGAATAGAGTTGGGCTCCAGCTTCCACTCGTGTGGGTCCAGTAGATTTCTGCTTAAGTCATCTGCCAGTGAATTTTGTTTGCCTGGCAGGAATTGAACTTGCAAGTGCACTTTTTGCTCAGGGCTGTGTTCCACAGGGCCATGGCTAACCTGCAGAGAGGGTAGGAATGAGTTCCCCCTTGCTTGTTTATGTACCACATAACTGTGGTGTTGCCTGTCTTTATCAGGAGTTGTCCTGAAAGGATAATGTATTTGAAGGCTGTCAGAGCATTCTGTACAGCTAAATTTCTTTTTGATTGATATGCAGGGGAAGTTGTTCTGGGCTCCATTTGTCTTGAATGCATTTGCCTGCCATGTGAGCCCCCCACGCATAGTCTGATGCGTATGTTGTCAGGGTTTGGTCGGCGAGGGGTTGAGTGAAAGGAAGTCCCTTGCTGTGGTTGCATGCCTCTGTCCACCAAAGGAAATCTGCCCTTAGATAAGAAATGACAGGAATAAGTGTTTCCAGGTCTTGAGAATGTTGACACCAGAGACTTTTTAAGTACTATTGAAGTTTCCTCATATGCAGTCTTGCATATGGAATTAGTAGAATGCATGATGCCATGAACCCTAGGGCTTGCAGTATTTTCCTTGCAGATAAGCTGGGTTTTGGTGGCCATT